>NW_006788723.1:514782-518012 GCF_000442215.2 Lipotes vexillifer | reverse complement strand
CCTGCTGAAGTTTTTACCTAAAGAATGAAAAAAATTGTTGGATGGGTTTGGAGAGACAATTCCTCTTATAAATAGTGCTAAAACTCCTTTTTTATATGGACCTGTTCAGCTAAAATCTAAACAGCAAAGACATTTGATTTACTGCAGGCATTAGGCTGGAGTGTTAAGTGGTTGTTTTAATTGCAGAGTTTTTATAAAAGAGCTACTTTCACCATATAGTTGATTACAATTTAAAAACAGAGACATATGATTTATTATAAACAGTGTTTTTGAGAACTAAACTCTTTTTTTTTAAGAACTAAAAATATGTATTTCAAAAATTTTCAACTCCAGGAGATGTGGGGACCTGACTGTTTTCTTTTCCTCCTTTGGAAATGGTATGTGGCTGTTGAGTTTTAAGTGGTCAGAGAGTCTTCCTTGGTGGTATCAAAGAATAAGAAAGAGGAAATAAGAATCTTCTGGGTTCTGTGTTTGACTGGGCTGAAGACAGGGCCCAGGCAAACTGGTTAAGTAACCAAACCATGGGCTTGGTTTGGCTGGTCCAGTCTTCAATTATATGCCACCTCTAAGTATTCATCCCTTCCCCGCAGGTCTCACCATCCTCTCTCTATCTTAGCCAATAAACAGGAATGTAATTGATCAGAGTGGCAGCAGAGGCATACTCACACTATTAAAAGGTGTACTCTCTTACTCTCACCATAAAATTCTGTGACATCTGGGAATGCCAAAGCCCAGTATAAAAAGTGTACACTTCCACTTTCAATAGAAAACCCCATGAAATGTTTGGGTTTGAAGTGCTTAGTTTGTTTAGCTGTCGCAGGTGCAAAGTGTTTCAAATTTTTTTGTGTGTGTGTAGAATTGCTCTGAAAGATGAAAGTGTTTGAGATATTTTTCGTGGGAAGCTGTTTTTGAAGTTTCATTTGAATATGAGGGTCTCTGTTATTTAGAGGCTTTACTAAGTGAAAAACAAAAGTAATTCTGATAAAGGTTTACATATTGGGCAGATCCCAACAAAATGTCTTTTATATATTAAGTGTCTGATTATTAGATTCCATTTTCCATCTAGGCTCCCCTTTTTCCTCACTGCATCCAGAAAAGAGATTTCATCATCTTTAAAATGGACACACACACAAACGGATAAAAGCAAATGGTGTTTTCCTAGCACTAGATTAAGACGTGAAGAGACCCCAAGTATTGGGAAGATTATTTCCTTCATCTCTCCTACCCTTAGTATTATATTCAAAGTAAACATTAGAGGGATGCTGAAGATAAGATGGCTTCATTCTATATTTTCTGATAAATCCATCATCTTTTCTTAACTGCTTTGCCTCTCTTATTTGCCTTGAGGGTGCCCTAAACATGTGTTTAGTTGGCCTATTGACTATTGTAGCACTGGGTATACTGGTAAACCCTGTACACATTTCCTTGTGATAAGTAGGGACTTACTTCCCCTGAAAAGGGATTGTTTTCTAGGTCTTATTGCACCAGAATTAACCGAAATCTTGTTTAAGCCAACAGTTCTTAAGTAAACAGGATAAAAATAAATAAATAAAAAGTTTGCATGTTTGTATATACAGAGCACTGTTCTAAGTGTTTTACATGTGTTATTCACTTAATTATCACATAACTTATAGCGGTTTTGTTTTTATCTCAATTTTACAGAAGAAGAAACAGGGACAGAGAAATTAAGAAACTTGCTCAAGGTCAGAGTCCTACTAAGCAGCAAAGTTGGAATTTGAATCTAGGCAGTGGCTTCAGGTTATTATGCTATACAGCCGCTCTATTCAAAAAGAATTAAAATAGCAAGTGCTTTCACACTGCTAGACACTACTGTGAGTACTTTATGTATTTTAGCACTTTTAGTCTTCATAGAAACTCTATGAGGTGTGCTCATTTTCTTTTTTTTTTTTTTTTTTTTTTTTTAATAATACACAATGTATTTATTTATTTATTTATGGCTGTGTTCGGTCTTCATTTCTGTGCATGGGCTTTCTCTAGTTGTGGCAAGTGGGGGTCACTCTTCATCGCGGTGCGCAGGCCTCTCACTATCGCGGCCTCTGTTGTTGCGGAGCACAGGCTCCAGACGCGCAGGCTCAGTAATTGTGGCTCACGGGCCCAGTTGCTCCATGGCATGTGGGATTTTCCCAGACCAGGGCTCGAACCTGTGTTGTCTGCATTGGCAGGCAGATTCTCAACCACTGCGCCACCAGGGAAGCCCTGTGCTCATTTTCTATTTACTCCTTCAAGCACGTTCCATCCTTCCATACCTTGTGGTGTACCTTGAGAGGCTGACCTCTGGTACCGAACATTTTGCTTTGTGGTTTCCGGTTGTGTTTACCGAATAGAGTTCCCAGCATGAGATCAGGAGGCGGAAACAAAGTGAGGTCATGGTACATATTACTTTAGTTTCCTCCCTTTTGGGTCACTGTGGGTTGGTTGCATCCCTTACTCAAAGACTACAGCTCCTGTTTATTTGGTTTTCTCCAACAGTCTCTCTCTCTGCGTTTTGGTGACAGTGTCTTCCTCCTACCTACTAGGCATAGGGGTGGTAAAGTCTCGCTGCTGTTGCTAGCTCAGGCATGCTCTGACACCCTGCAAAGAGTCCCTTCATTAATCTCTCCTCAAACAGTGTTTTGGAGTGTGCCGTTTTTCTTGCTGACACCCATACGAAACAAGGTATATTCTGTTATCATCAGCATATTTGACTTATAAGGCACAGGGAAGTAAAATAAAGGGCCCAAGGTAATTGTTAGAATTGGGATTAAAACCTATGCAGTCTGGCTAATGTCCAGGCCTTTAGTCACTACACTCTTGTGCCTTATGGTTTAAGCATGTGTTGGGCTTTCTGCAAAAAAAGCTTACAGTGCAGATTATTTCATATCAAAGGACAATTAATGGATAGTTTACTGTAGCTAAGGAAGGTGATGTAAAGATTTAAACATAAACGTGCTATGGGGTAAATGCAATGAGTTTATTCACAGATGTATCAAACATTTATCAAAGTTTTATATTTTGGAAACAAATCATCAACAAAACAGATTGCTGATTGTGAATAGTCCTAAGACTCACCTATTTGTTCTCCAGTATTTTGAATTTAATTAGCAAGGAGTGATACAGCAAAAAGCTTTGGCCATTTGATATAGCTGTGATTATTGTCCAATATACATAACTTTAAAAAATCTTCCTTTGAGTCAATAATGTTAATCAGTGATTAGTAATGTGTTTTCTTT
>NW_006788723.1:501521-514772 GCF_000442215.2 Lipotes vexillifer | reverse complement strand
CTTTCCCTAGGCAGTAGAAGTTCTTTTAGTTATTATGTGCATTCAAAATATGTACAATAGAATCAAGGTATAGAGTCTTGCAAAATCAGATGATGCTTTTTTTATGCCAGTACTACTAAGAATACCAGTTAATATACATGTGAATTCTTTTCCCCTACCAATTGAAATATTCCTTTTGGGAATCATTCCACTTTAAGCTTTTAGAAAAAAGAACACTGGACCAGGAATAATAGTCCTAGATTCTGATGCCAACTTTGCCTCTAACTGGTTCAAATAGACTAGTTGTTTGGACTGCAGTTTCCTCATCAGTGTAGTAATGGAACTGGGCTAGGTGGTCTTTTAACACTAAGGTTCAATGACTCTGATTAACACTATCAAATATTAGAAGACACAAAAAAGTGAGGCTAGGCATCTAAGGTAAAAATTGTATTTAGTGCAGAGTTGGAGTGATATACAGGTCTCTTGATATCTGTTCCCTGACTATACTATAGTCCCTAGAAAAAAAATGTGTACTAGTTAGGGTGACACTGGCTCCTATAACAAATATGTGCAAAATATACAATCACTCAAAGTACTAGAAATTTGTTTCAGGGTGGCTCTGCTTTGCTCAGGACTCAGATTGATGGAGGCTCTGGCATTTTCAACACATGTCTTGCAAGATCATTTTTATCTCCATCTCTGACAGCCAGTGGCAGAAAGAACATAGAGGAACATATTTAAGGTTTATATAGGGTAGGTATGGAAGTGGCACATATCACTTCTGTTCATATTTCATTTCCTAGAACTCATTATATTGCCCCTCATAAATGCAAGGAAAGCTATGAAATATAGTATAGTTGTGTGCCCAGGAAAAAGAGAAGCACATGGATTTTAGTGAACCATTAGCAATTTTTGCCTTAGAATGGGTGTAACATATACAAGAACAAATTTATCTTTAGGGAAATTGCCTTACTTTTTCCAGGTTGTCAGTGGCCCCATTTTGTATTTTAATAGCTCTTTTCTGTAAATCCCCTTTCCATCAGCTCTGTAATTTACGTTTATAGCCACTGCTTCTCTTGAAGCTTCTTCTATTGGTTACTGGGATTGAAATTAAGAGAGACTATGACCTCACGCAGGAATGAGAGAAAGTACTTTTTTCCTGAACATGATCCTGAGAGAATCATGAGGAAGAAGAACTAAAGGAAAAACCAATATTTTTAAAAAAGCAAGAAAGAAATGTTTAAAAAAGATGAGAATGGAATATCTGGGTGGAGCGGGGACACTCATAATGGTGCTCTGAAGTACCATTCTTTCAAGAGAATTGAGCCAAGAGTCACAAGATTAAGACCACAGTGGGATGTGCCGCCTTCAGGAGCGTCCCTGGCAAAGGAGACCTGCAAGTTATGGCTTTTGTGGTTTTCTTTTTTCTAGCTAAGAAATAAACAGAGCCACAGCATATCAGTGGAGTCTCGTTTTCCTCAGTCTTTCCCTCTCCCAGGGTTCGTTGCATGCTGTCCCCAGCAGCCACAAAATACTGAGGATGCCTTGAGATAGCATGTTTTTCAACCAAAATCATGATTCATGAATCCCCTTTATTGTAAACTAACCTGCAGAATGGGAGAAAGAAAGAAGCAGCAGGCAGGGAAAACACATTTTGGGGTTTGTAATTTTGAGACTTGGGTTCTGAGTTATTCCAGGAACTTCACTGAAATTTGGCTTATCATCATAGCATCTTCAAAAATATAACCAAGAGCACAACAAATCAGAATAAGAAAAAGGAGACTGGGCTTCCCTGGTGGTGCAGTGGTTAAGAATCCGCCTGCCAATGCAGGGGACATAGGTTCGAGCCCTGGTCTGGGAAGATCCCACATGCCGCGGAGCAACTAGGCCCGTGAGCCGTGGCCGCTGAGCCTGCGTGTCAGGAGCCTGTGCTCTGCAACAAGAGAGGCCGCAATAGTGAGAGGCCCGCACACCGCGATGAAGAGTGGCCCCCGCTTGCCACAACTGGAGAAAGCCCTCCCACGGAAACGAAGACCCAACACAGCCACAAATAAATAAATAAATAATTAAAAAAAAAAAAAAAAAAGGAGACTGTCCCAGTGAACCTCAGAGGGTAATTGAAATAGATGAAGGTAACTTGGGAATACCGTATAATTTTGTTCTCATGTACTACAAATATCCATTTACATAGTATCTGTCTAATTATGTCTTTTGGGGAAACAAGAATCATATCCCATAAAGGCTGCCTCTGATATTGTTAGCCCACAGCATGGTATTAGCCCAGTCCCTTTCCATATTTGGTGAGACTTGTCAGTTTATTTATTCATTCAGAAATATGAGAAGAAGGATGATCCAAGTCACACGAGACAAAAGGCATTTCATTACTAAACGCGAGGCCTGGAGTTTAGTACTGGTTTGCTATGATCTTATGTGACATTAGGCAAATTATTTAACCTCTTTAGACCAAGGCTCCTCGTTAGTAAGTATGTTGTCGCGGTAATGACCTGACATTCTGCAACTGTTGATTACTGCCTTCCTTTTTCTGGGAAAGGCTTTAAGGTAGCTGATTCCAGAAATATGTACTTTTAATTTTGTATGCCAGGGTACCAGCAGCTCTGTAATAATGTATTATCAAATAAGATGCTTGATTAGGTTCAACAAATATATATTTGGCTTAAAAATCTTACTTCAATATTCAACCAGTCTTTGTAGAGGTATCTGGCTGAAATAAATTTATTCAAAAGATTACTTATGCATACTATGGGAATCTATGAATGAGTGAGGTATGGTTTCTGCTTATATAAAGGCTTATAGAAGTATAGGAGATCTAAGACATTTATTTGAATAACTGTAATATATGATACAGTGTTAAGTGCTACTAACTGCCTGCTTCTCATACAGTAGGAGTTTACCTAGGGAAATTTCTGCCTCCTTTTTCTTCTCCTTTCAGGCTGATTGTCTTTCCAAAGTCCATGAGAGAGGTAGGGTGGTGAGTGAGAATGCAGAGATCCTCTTAAGAATAAAGCCTTGATCAAGGCAGTAAAATAGGCATAACATAGTGAATTAGGTAGATAACATACTTCAGTATCACAAAGGGTAAATCTAAACTCTAGTTTCTTTAATGAATCATCTAAAAAAGTAAGTTTCCAGTAATCACAAATTGTAAGAATCATTTCTCACTAGAAAATAAGTCTGATCTTGTTTGCAGGAGAAATAAGAAGATAAGAATGTTTTTCTTTTTCTGTGTGACCCAATGTAGTTTTATAGCCAGAAACTCCAGATTTGGATCTGGGGAATTCCCTGGCGGTCCAGTGGTTAGGACTTTGTGCTCTCACTGCTGGCATGGGGTGCAGCAAAACAAAAACAACAAACAAACCCCAAAACAAAAAAACAAAAAACACAGATTTTGAATCTGGACACTTTCTTGCTTACCAGTTGTGCAATTTCCCTTTATGTAAAATCAGAGGTAATAGTAATTGCATCATAGAATTGCACAGTTTAAAAATAAATGATACTCCATAAATGTTTGTTTTTTCCTTTCATAGTCAAGGATACGAACAATAATATATTTATCTATTTACCTGATTTGTAAGTATGGTTATCTACTTTCCGTTGAGGAAGCTTCCCTCACTGCCATGTTGACTAAAATGTAGACAGTTATTCTTTTCCTCCTTCTTTCCCCCCTCCCTCCCTCCCTCCCTTCCTCCCTTCCTCCCTCCTCTTGCTCTCTCTTTCTTTCTTTTCTTCTTTACTGTAAAATAAACTTCATTTATTCCTGGAATTACCAACCCCCCCCCCCTTTTTTTTTTTTTTTTTTTTTTTTTTTTTTTTTTTTTTTTTTTTTTTTTTTTTTTTTTTTTTGCGGTACGTGGGCCTCTCACTGTTGTGGCCTCTCCCGTTGCGGAGCACAGGCTCCAGACGCGCAGGCTCAGCGGCCATGGCTCACGGGCCCAGCCGCTCCGCGGCATGTGGGATCCTCCCGGACCGGGGCACGAACCCGCGTCCCCTGCATCGGCAGGCGGACTCTCAACCACTGCGCCACCAGGGAAGCCCCTACCAACCCTTTTTTATCCCTTTGAAGCTGGTGATTTCTAATAGTTTACCATTTTTCTTTTATTTTTCCTTTTTATTTTTCATACAAGTTTTAAAGGTTACTTTCCATTTACAGTTATTACAGAATATTGGCTATATTGCCCATGTTGTACAATACCTCCTTGAGCCTATCTTATACCCAATAGTTTGTGTCTCCCGGTCATTATTCTTTATTATTAAGAATATATTGGCTAAACCCTCAAAACTTTAAGTAGATAGAATCCATTGTTATGAGGAGTGAGACTTCTGATTCATTTTACATCTGGTGTTTTACCAATAAATGGCCAGAATGTGAGGAGTTCGGTTGTGATTTATCATCTCTCAGCTGCAACATCTATGCTAAAATTTCAACTTTTGTCTTCATTTTGCACAGATGCCTTCTAATGGTGTTTGCTGAGCAAGGCAAGGGCACCTTGTAGTCTTTAAACATTAATGTCATGGAAGAATGAATGTTTAAGCAAGCAAAGCCTCTCTTCCCCATATAGCCATTCCTCCCTATTCTTCTCTTCTCCCTTAACAACTCGTGCACAAGTCAGATTGTGTATCTTCTTGCACATGACTCTGAAAAGACATCCACACTCTTGTTCTGTTGACATCTAACGGAGAATTCCACTGTATAAGAGAGAGCCATCTGGATCATGAGAACGTGGCCTATAGCACACTCACTCCATCAGTTTATCATAGTTAGCATGATAGATACCAAAGGAGGTTATTGCAGCTCTTTCCTTGGAGATGTTTAACTGTTTGTTATCATTAGGGACCATCTGACTTGGGTACAAAAGATGGGGCTATATGACATCTGGAGGCTTATTTCAATGCTGTTAACTCTATTTCCCAGATGTTGGTATTGTGGCTTGCAGATACTGTAATCAGGAGCAGTGTGCAAAGGACAAGGGATTCAGATTCCCTTTCTAGGCCTGTATTTCCACATCTCCTTCACCCTCATGCACCTCTTGTTGAAACACATTGAAAAGAGACAAGCTGGGATGGGAGCAAATGGCAGTGAAGCTAGTGGGAGTAGTTAAGGGGTACTCAGACTCAGGTCAGGCATTGAATTGAGTCTCCATGGAATCTCATTTTTTCAAGTGATTTGAATTCATTGCTCCCCAAATTATTTCCTTTCAAGGCAGAGAATTATCTGCAACAAACCCTGTGCAATAGCAATGAGTGTGAGTCTTTGCACAAAACAGAGATACATGGTTTTTGTTCAGTGGGTTTGGAAATAAATTCTGTTTATGAATTTCCATTGTAGTTCACATCATGATATTGCAGTGGCCTCGTCAATCTTAACATATTACAAAATTAGCAATGCATAAAGTAGTAGGGCATAACATTAGACTCAATAAACAAAGCCAGATTAAGCAGAGCAGTTGGTTCAGGACACTGTATGAGGCAGGAGTTGAGGGTGTGGTGACGACACCAAGCAACTTTAATACCAGCCATTACAAAATCTGTGAGACTGAGGAAATGGTCAACTGAATTAATACGTTACACCAATTGAGCTTATTTTTTAGGTTGTAAAGTGTGAATATTTATTTCTTGGTAAATTACCTCTTTAAAGTGTTGTAAAAACAAAAAGGTTTTTAGAAAATTTGTAAAATAAAGCATACTGTTATAGAAAAGTGATTAATTGCAATGTCAGCTAACTAGCTATTAAATTTTGGGCAAGTTCCCAAGGCTTTGCCAAGATGAAATCTCTAGATCTCAGTTTCTTTGTAAAACAAGAGGTTAGTTTAGATGTCTTCTAAGGTCTGTTTTGTTATATGGTTGTATGATTGTCTAATAATTAATGAATTCAACACCCAATATGTATTTAAGGCTATGATGATCCCAGAGTTACCCTGGGTGCTGTGGACACAGAGATAAATAAGGCAATAATCCTGTCCAGCGGGCCTACAGATCTGTCTCCTCTTTACCTGCACATGTTCTAAAGCACTTGTTTAGAATTACCTTGTTTTTTTCATTCATATCCCAAGAGCCACATGGAATATGTTATTGGAGGTGTTTCTGGACTCATGCAACAGAGCATTAGTAGGATAATGATTAGTGATAGAATGTTTTAATGGAATGCCAACTATGCGGACATAGGTTTTCTTAGCCTTCAGTATACTAAAGTAAGCACCAGAACATTACCTGTACCTTGATGAATCTCTTGTTTTTGTCCTTTCCTGGCTATGGATTTGTATCATTCCACTGAAATTTAAGTGCACATGGAAAATTTAGTTTATAACTTGCCGAAAGTGCTTTGGAAATAGACAGAAGATGTTATTTCACTGTCCCAGATAGTTCTGTGTTCAATTCTGAGCCTTAGGAGTCTGCTGTGTTGTTGGAGATGGTGGAGGGAGGAGGAGGGAGCAGTTACATCAGTTAAAAGGAATGAGCATGGGGAGGAAACAAATTGATGTAGATGGGCTAAGAAGATTAGGACCAGTCTCTTTGGGGGCCACGCTTGAAGCGAGTGAAGTTGAGGTGGATGTGGGTTAGTAGAAAGTGACAGGTTTACTGCATTTCTGCATTTCAGAGTATTAAAAGTGGGGAAACTCCTGGAAGAGTAAAAGAGATTAAACTTTGGGGGAAAAAAGGAATATCGCCATGAATATAGCAGTAAGGATTTAGGGAATAAATTATAGAATGAAAATATGCTAAACGAAAGTTTTAAATGAATTAATGTATAGTAAGTAAAAAGTGGGTTATTGAGGAAAGTTAGAAACATTGAAATGTGTTCTAGAGAAGACGATTTTGTTTTAGGACTGAAGGTTTTTGTTGCAGGTAAGCTGTATGGGCCACAGGCCTGGTTCAAATTCTTATGTCTTCTTGAACAGGCTTTCATTGTCAGGTTTACAATATTTTATATTTTAATACATAGTATATATTGTGTTGTGTGATATGTTATTTGTCTAAGGATGCATTTAAATGCTGGGCATAGTGAGCTGAGGTTAAGTATCTGAAGAATAAATGACTGAATTTTCCAAATACTTGGTTATAGAATTTTCTCATGGTTTCAAATGTAGATCAGAAATTTGGCTGAGGATGTCAGAACTGTTAGTCATATGCTAACTTTAAAATTTTATCAATAAACAAATTAATAACTCATGACTAAAAAGATTTAAATTACATTAGCATAGCGTAATCATTCACCTAGAAGATTTGCCAGAAGTGTGCCACTCTCTAGGTTATGATATAGAAGCATCCAACTTTGAGCAAATTTTATAGTTAAAATCTGGATACACAAGATAAATCAGGGTGTGATTATTCTTGATTAGGGTAGTAACTTACATTTTTATGAAAATTATAGAATTATTATATATGTATATTACAAATATATATATATATATATATATATATATATATATATATATAGAGAGAGAGAGAGAGAGAGAGAGAGAGAGGGAGACAGACAGACAGACAGACATAGAGAGATTTATAAACCAAAAATCAAAATTAGTCACAGCTATTGCAGACAATATTTATTAAAAGCCATTTATTAAAAGACAATATTTATGGGCTTCCCTGGTGGCGCAGTGCTTGAGAGTCCGCCTGCCGATGCAGGAGACGCGGGTTCGTGCCCCGTTTCGGGAAGATCCCACATGCCGCGGAGCGGCTGGGCCCGTGAGCCATGGCCACTGAGCCTGCGCGTCCGGAGCCTGTGCTCCGCAAATGGGAGAGGCCACAACAGTGAGAGGCCCGCATAACGCAAGAAAAAAAAAAAAAAAAAAAAAGACAATATTTATTAAAAGCCATTAAAAGCCATAATGTTGTTTGACATACTGTGGGATCCAAAGAGATTTTTAATTTGGTCCTGAATTACAGAGAAAGTTGCCAGTTATTAATGTTACCTAACATTAATAATTTATAATGCACACATATCCAAAATGTGATGGCTTTAAAACACGTCCACAGATTCTTTGTCACTCTTCCCAATGAGAGGGAGAATCTTCTTAGAACTGGGTGGGCTTTTGTGACTAATTCAACCAGTAGAGTCATGGGGGATACATTCTAAGACCCCTCCCAGTGAATGGCTGAAACTGGATAGTATGGAATCATATATATACTATGTTTTTTCCTTTACATACATACCCATGATAAAGTTTAATTTATAAATTAGGCACAGTAAAAGATTAAAAAAATGATAAAATAGAATAATGATAACAGTATACTGTAATAAATGTTATGTGAATGTGGTCTCTCTCTCTCTCTGAAAACATCTTGTACAAATTTAACAGCTTTTCCATCTTAACTAAGCACTTATACACTGTGGCTGCAACTTCTGCAGTTTGAGGTGTGACATCAAAACTAGCACAAATTGCGCTTCCCTGGTGGCGCAGTGGTTGAGAGTCCGCCTGCCGATGCAGGGGACACGGGTTCATGCCCCGGCCCGGGAAGATCCCACATGCCGCGGAGCAGCTGGGCCCGTGAGCCATGGCCGCTGAGCCTGCGCGTCTGGAGCCTGCGCTCCGCAACGGGAGAGGCCACGACAGGAGAGGCCCGCCTACCGCAAAAAAAAAAACAAAAACAAAACAAAAACCTAGCACAAATTTCTTTTTCCTTCTTCACAATTTCAGGGATATAAGATTTGTTCTTACCGTAGATCTTAGCAACCTCTGCATATGATTTTTTTTTTCTTTCCTTAAGTTGAGAACTTTCACCTTTTCATTTAAAGGAAGCACTTTACTGCTTCTCTTTGGCATATCCGAATTACCAGCATAACTACTTTTGTGCTTTGGGGCCATTATTAAGTAAAATAAGGGTTACTTGTACACAGGCACTGAGATGCCGTGATAACTGTTCAGATAAACAAGGCGCGCGATACACCCTTGACTGGGGGGCGGGAGGGGGCGGGGCGGATGATTCACGTCTCTCTGGATGAAGCAAGACAGCGCGAGATTTCGTCAAGCTACTCACAGCCGCGCGCAGTTTAAAACTTATGAATTGTTTATTTCTGGAATTTTCCACGTAATATTTTCGGACTGTGGTTGACTGTGGGCAGCAGAAACCGCAGCTGAGGAAGGACTACTGTATTTACTCTCAAAGCCTGCAGCAGCCAGGTAAGCAGTCTGACTGCCTCGAGGCCGCCATGCTGTGAAGCTCAAACTAACCCATGTGGAAAACCACAGGGCAAGACCCTGACACTTCATGAAGAGACAGAGATGCCTGGTCAGCCCTCAGGTCTGAAGTCTGCACTTGAGTTACCGTCTCACTGCAACCACTTAAGAGACCCTGAGCCAGAACTGCCCAACCCAGCCCTTCCCGAATTCTCGCCTCGAAGAAACGGTGAGATGTATTAAAATGTTTTAAGTCACTAAATTTTGGAGTAACTTGTTATACATCAATAGTGGCTAGAATACAAAGAGAGTTTGAGAGGAAATATGAAAATTAAGAGATTAAAAACCATTTACGGCAGTGATTTATAACATTTGGGGAGAGTTATCATAAACTCCCTTGAGATTTTGATGAACGAGATGGGCCTTTATTCTAGAAATATTTTGTGTAAAATTTCTGGTTGTTCAAGGCTACATGAAGCACAGTCTTGCTCAAGACCTCAGTTTTAGAAGCAGTTGAAAAATTTCTTCAGGTACCTGATTTGAGATATTTACTGAAATTGAGTACAAAGTTTGACTCCCTGTCAGTTGACTAAAAGGGAAAGAAGATAGGTTATACAAAATTTTCATTGTCTAGTAATAAAATGAAATGAGAGCCTAGATGTTTGTCTGGGAAGACCTGCTTTTTCATGGCACAAAATTTTGGGGGAAATTTATAGTTTGGAAACTTCTTTGACCTGATTAACCAATGCACAAAGCCACACATAGGTTGTTCGGCTAAGTAGATATGGCCTTTGGGAAATGAACAGTTTTCAGCTGATGAAAATTCCATAAAGTTTAAAAAAGTGTTTATTTTTATAATCTTATCAACTAAAGAGAAAGGAAGTCCTTAAAATTTGTATTCTTTCATGGTGAAAATTTGCTTTAGGTTTTTGAGAGCCAAGTATGGTAGCTTAACCAAACAGTTATTTTTATTGTGAAATGAGTAGGTAAGATATAAGCAGTTAGTGGGGCTGGTTTTGTAGCAGGTCAAGGAAGTCAGTGCTGAGGTCTCTGTGATTCTCTTGGCTTTACTTTCATGGGTGTAAACTGGCTGCTCCGTCATGAAATTCATGTTCGAGGAAGGAATAAGAAGGAAGTATAAAAAAGGCGTGGTATCTATATCAGAGAAGCAAAGTTTTCCCAGAAACCCTCAACGTGGGTTTCCTAGAAACCTTGGCCAACTTTCATTGGTCAGAACTGACACAAGTTACTTCTAGCTGCAAGGGATGATATGTAATGTATTTTTAAAAAAACTTGGGAATCTTGCTATCTTCCCCTTCCAGCCCCCCAAACAGGGGTTACCTTGGAAAGGAGGAAGGAAAGTTTGGATTTTGGGTAGGGAACTAGCTGTATATGCCAAATATTTGATTAGTAAAATTTTTAGTAATATTTTAAATGTCATATTACATAAATAGTTATCAGAGCTATCTATCAGCTATCAGTGAAGTCTGTTGATTTCACTGGCCTTATATCACATCTAAATGCTTTTGATTACTTGCTAGTGGTATTCCCTCACATGTATCTTTAAATAAAATAGTTTGAAATTTGATGCTTAGACACTAGGAGATACAAAAGTGCAGATGTGGACTTGTTCAGTCTTTGTAGGCAGAAAAAAATTAAAACATCATTTTATTTGAAGAGTTATTTAGAGATTTAAGCCTAAGGCAAAGAACATTTATATCTCTATCTCTGTTTATCATATATTACCTTTTATTATGGACAGCTTTAATTAGTGGTCGTCTACTGACGACTTACAAAAGATATTCATATAAATATCCTAGCAATGAAAACAGTTCTTAATTAAAGATAGCTGTCAGATGAGCCCTGCTATGTTGCCCATCAATGAGTCTGGCTTTCAGTGTACAATTTTGGTGGCAGCTGAAAATGTAAAGTAGACTCATTGCAAAAGTTCATTTTCAGCTAGCTGTTAATGTCTGGTAAACAATGTGTTGCACATTTTCAGAGCTTTGAATTAAAATTGGTACTGTATAGGTGAATGTTAAATATTCCTATTAGTTTCAGGACCTCTGAGAAGAAAAATTAATAAATCTAAGAATGAAAAGAATGAGTGTTTTGAATTGATATGCTATTGTACTTCCCAATGGCTGCTGCTAATTTTTTCTTTGTGAAAGAAAAAAAAACAGGATTTGAACTGACCACAAATTAAATAATCAAGTTGAAAATTCTCTTTCTATGAAAATAAAGGACATGGATTATTCTTATTTCCTGGCAGAAAAGTCCCAGTGACACCAGTTTGAAAGAATAATTAATCTTCCTCAAGTTTTAAGAGAGTGAAAATTTGAACAAAATGTATACCATTTATGTGTGTTGGGGTATATGGAGTCAAAAGCTATCCGGGGGGGGGCTTCCCTGGTGGTTGAGAGTCCGCCTGCCGTTGTAGGGGACACGGGTTCGTGCCCCGGTCCGGGAGGATCCCACATGCCGCGGAGAAGCTAGGCCCGTGAGCCATGGCGGCTGAGCCTGCGCGTCCGGAGCCTGTGCTCCGTAACGGGAGAGGCCATAATAGTGAGAGGCCCGCAAACCACAAAAAAAGAAAAAGCTATTCAGGGGACAGCTATAACCTATCAAAGCGTCAGAAAAGTGGAGTTTTGATTTTCTTTCTGAAGTTAAGCTCCACATGATTAAAGGTAAATGAATGTTGGAAAGAAATTAATAAAATATTGTTCAAAACCACATTTTAGAATTGAAGATGGGAAATAAATATATTCTAAGGGATAACTAAGGCACATTTAATTTACTATCTAAAGAAACCAAATTAGGTTTACAGATTGAAAACTGTTTATTTGTCTCAGTGGAGTGCTTTGCAAATTTGATTATACTAGTGAATCTATAATTTTTAAATCCTTCAGCACTCTTCTGTATCCACACAAACAAGCATAGAAATAAATGCCAATGCAACATTATTTCCCCTGCCCCCCCCCCCCCCCGCCGTAACTTGTTTTAAAGGTTATTTTTTCATTTAATTTGGAAGTTATGGACAGTTTGAAAAAATATAAACTAGTAGGTGGAGGGAAGAAAAATCACCCAGAGACAAGTATTAATATTTTAAAATAAGGTTCTTGAGGAGATGTTTTAGGCATCTCTTTTTGAAAGATTTCTTTGATACACCAGATAATTAATGTAAAAGATCCCACATGCCACAGAGCAACTAAGCCCGTGCGCCACAACTACTGAGCCTGTACTCTAGAGCCCACGAGCCACAACTACTGAGCCCGCACGCCCAGAGCCCGTGCTCCGCAAAAAGAGAAGCCACTGCAGTGAGGAGCCCACGCATTGCAACGAAGTGTACACCCTGCTCGCCGCAGCTGGAGAAAGCCTGCGCACAGCCATGAAGACCCAACGCATCCAAAAATAAATAAATAAAATAAATAAATTTAAAAAATGGTAATTTTTAAATAGGACCACATATCAAATGACTAGATAATAACCATGATTTATATATATATATATATATATATATATATAGAGAGAGAGAGAGAGAGAGAGAGAGAGAGAGAGAGAGAGACAGAGGGAGAGAGAGAGAGAGACAGAGGGAGAGAGAGAGAGGGAGAGAGAGAGGGCAAGCTGCTTCTTTGGGTCACAGTTTCCAATGTTTTAAAATAGAAGTATCAAGATGAAGTAATTTGTAATGTTGCTTTCAAAACATTCAAGTATTTTAAGGTTAAACTATACACTTCAAACACAGTTAAATGTTGCTACAATGATATACAGATGATTAATAATAATAATACCTGAGGAAAACAAGCATACAGAGAGGATAGGATAAGAAGGAGTTTAAGGTAGTAATGGGTCAGGGGGATATGTGACAATTATTAATATTATAAATAAAGATTTTCCTCTTTAGAAAATCTGTCTATTGGGTTGAGTACTAAGGCAATAGGACCATGTTTCAGTCATCTATTCTTATTTCTTGACCTGTTTTTCTCCCTTTTAGACCTTGTGGGTTTATTTTTCTTCTTACAGATTTGCTGAAAGCAAAATGAACAATTCCCAGCACTGATCTCTTAAATAATGGGATTATTACTTTTAACTATGTAAATTTTGTACATTAGAGACCTTTGCAACATTCTCTTATCTT
>NW_006788723.1:471950-501511 GCF_000442215.2 Lipotes vexillifer | reverse complement strand
TTCCCTACATCAACAGTTTGGCCAATGTCATATGTTGCCATATTAAAAAAAACCCACACACAATCAAATATGACTAATATTCCATTGTGAGTGTATATATCTATATATCTATATATATCTCACAACTTCTATATCCATTTATCTGTTGATGAATGTTTAGGTTGCTTCCATGTCTTGGCTATTGTAAATAATGCTGCTGTGAACATTGGGGTGCATGTGTTTTTTCGAATTAGAGTTTTCTCTGGTTATATGCCCAGGAGTGTGATTGCTAGATCATATGATAACTCTAAAAAGTCCTGAGTTTTAGTGTTTGCCAATTTCTTTGGTATAAACACTCCCACTGTGGCTGATTCAAGCTACCAACATGATGTCAGAAAATGACCAAATTCCTGAAAATTTAACTATTGGCTTTTGTGGGCTAGCTCCAATGTATCACCTAATAGAAGACTGTCCTTGAAAATGGCATCTGGCCAGTTATTTACTCAAAAGTTTCAGTTGCACTAAGGTTGTTCCTCTAATTGTTAGCAAGTAAGGAGAAGGTTAATAATGAGTCTGTTCATTCTGACGTTCTCTTTGCACTTTCTTTCCTATCTTGGTAATCATAGAAATAACTAGGAGGGGTGAAGTTGGCCCAGATCCACCACTTCATTGCCCAGAAGGTGACAGTTGCACTAGTGCTTTGCCAATGATGATTTGACAGAAAAGGCGAAAGGTTGAACCTTCAACAGCAGTTATTCTGGCTTTTGAAGGAGTGAAGTAAAATGAGTCTGTTTAGTTGGATTTCTGGTAGATGTTATAATTCTGTCATTGGCTATATCATTGCCTCATTGATTGGTATTATAAATGGGCATATATATTTAAAGCATCATCCAAAGAACTGAATGGATTTTAAGAAAAAGTCTCATTTTTACTTTTAAAATAAATGTTTTGCTTAGTTATCTCCCCTAAACATCTTTGTTCTGAGAACCAGCATCATTTCCTTGTTACAAATGCTTGATGGAAATGCTATCCTAGTCGTTTAGAATGATAGATGTCAAGATTTTGAACATGTTCATCTTTATATATGTTTATATGTGTTTCTATGTTTATGTGCATGTTTATTTGCACTGATATGTTAAACAATGAGAACTGTTTTATCTGGAGTTATCTTGTTCATTTATTTGTTTACTTTTGGTTGTCTACCTCCTCTACTAGAATATAAGCTCCATTACGGTAGGGATTACATTATTGCCTTGTCAGTACCTAGAATAGTACCATGGGCATTATAATAGGTGTTCAGTAAACATTTGAAGAATGCATGAATGAATGAATAAACAAATGACATATCTAAATATACTGAAAAATCATTTTTATACTCTATTTGGCCTTAGGGACTTGGACTTAATTTTCCTTTTCTTTAGCATTTTATGCCTTTTAAAAATTTTATTCAAGGGAGAACATAAGAATAAGCTAAATGAACACAGAAATTTGCAGATAGAAATTGTGGGTTAGCCATTTAATTCTTACTGGCTATCTGTCAGAAGCTCTTAGAGAAGGTCAGATGGGTATAAAGGACCAATTTCTTTCTTTCTTTCTTTCTTTCTTTTTTTTTTTTTTTTAATGTATGCGGGCCTCTCACTGTTGTGGTCTCTCCTGTTGCGGAGCACAGGCTCTGGACACTCAGGCTCAGCGGCCATGGCTCACGGGCCTAGCTGCTCTGCGGCATGTGGGATCCTCCCGGACTGGGGCACGTCCCCTGCATCGGCAGGTGGACTCTCAACCACTGTGCCACCAGGGAAGCCCAAAAGGACCAATTTCTTATTCCCAATTGTGTAATTGTTTCTTGAATGCTGCTTTGGTAACCAACTAGGTGGATAGCATTCCCTAAAAAACAAAATTTGCATGATTTATAGGGTAAGGTAAACGGTGAACCAAAAAACACGAAAAAAACAAAACCAAAACAGAAAAAACAACCAAACTCAATTTTCTTATTACAAAAGCAGATTCAGAATAGTATGCTTCAAATTGTTTTGAAATCTCTAGAGTCTATAGGCTGATGGTTGGAATTTTATAATTACATCGTTTTATGTCTATTTAAGACTGTCTAACAAGCTCAATTTCCCAAATTGCTAGCTCCTTTCTTTCCATTTAATTAGTCTGAAATGGTCAAGGCCTGCAATTCATTTAGGGACTTTGGGACAGTATTATTTAATGAAGAAACTCTTAATATGGGACTCTTGAGTGCATTAAGTGGTCATTAGGGACTGAATGGGTAAAGCAGCTTATCAATATTGTAGGTTCTGTCTGAGATTGAAATGTACTCCCAGAAGAGTTTATGTTATAATGTGAAGCTAACTGAAAACACAGATCCATAACATTGAGAGTCATGGTGATGGTAAAATTGGCTTTGAATCTTCTAGTAATCTGCCTTAAGAGAGAACATAAAAAATGAAGGAGTTACCTGATGCCTTAAAGACTAAGGAGAATTAAAACCAACTTTTATGCCAACAATGCTAGCTAAATGTAGCTAAAAAGTGAATTTAGGTCAGTGAAAACATGTTTCAAAATAGCACACATTTTAAAGGTGAAGAAAATCTGAAAGAATAACTAGTTATAAAATAGTCTGTAAAATAGTTATATCATTTACCATTTGTTTTCTAAGAAAAAGTATTCATTCTCAGAGCAAAAGATGGAAAAAAAGATTTGTAATCGGTATATTAAGAGATGAACCTTTTTGCAATCAGTGAACTTTGAATTTTTAGTAATGTATTGGTATTCCTTTGAAAAGAAAAGCTCTTCAAAATGTTCTCAACACACATGTACCGATTTGGAATTCCAAAGGAGTCTTACTAAAGCATAATGTAATCTTTAAACTCTATCAGATGGATTTTTTTTAAGCATCTTTATTGGAGTATAATTGCTTTACAATGTTGTGTTAGTTTCTGCTTTATAACAAGGTGAATCAGTTATACATATACATATATCCCCATATCTCTTCCCTCTTGCGTCTCCCTCCCTCCCACCCTCCCTATCCCATCCCATTAGGTGGTCACAAAGCACTGAGCTGATCTCCTTGTGCTATGTGGCTGCTTCCCACTAGCTATCTATTTTACCTTTGGTACTGTATATACGTCCATGCCACTCTCTCACTTGTCCCAGCTTACCCTTCCGCCTCCCCATATACTCAAGTCCATTCTCTAGTAGGTCTGCATCTTTATTCCGTCTTGCCCCCTAGATTCTTCATGACCTTTAGATTCCATATATGTTAGCATACGGTATTTGTTTTTCTCTTTGTGACTTACTTCACTCTGTATGACAGACACTAGGTCCATCCACCTCACTACAAATAACTCAATTTCCTTTCCTTTTATGGCTGAGTAATATTCCATTGCATATATGTGCCACATCATCTTTATCCATTCATCTGTTGATGGACACTTAGGTTGCTTCCATGTCCTGGCTATTGTAAATAGAGCTGCAATGAACATTGTGGTACATGACTCTTTGAATTTTGGTTTTCTCAGGGTATATGCCCAGTAGTGGGATTGGTGGGTCTTACGATAGTTCTATTTTTAGGTTTTTAAGGAACCTCCGTACTATTCTCCATAGTGGCTGTATCAATTTACATTCCCGCTAATAGTGCAAGAGGGTTCCCTTTTCATCACACCCTCTCCAGCATTTATTGTTTGTAGATTTTTTTGATGATGGCCATTCTGACCTGTGTGAGATGATATCTCATTGTAGTTTTTTTTTTTTTTTTTTGGTACGCGGGCCTCTCACTGTTGTGGCCTCTCCCGTTGCGGAGCACAGACTCCGGACTCACAGCCTCAGCAGCCATGGCTCACAGGCCCAGCTGCTCCGTGGCATGTGGGATCTTCCCGGACCGGGGCACGAACCCGTGTCCCCTGCATCGGCAGGTGGACTCTCAACCACTGCGCCACCAGGGAAGCCCTCATTGTAGTTTTGATTTGCATTTCTCTAATGATTAATGATGTTGAGCATTCTTTCATGTGTTTGTTGGCAATCTGTATATATCAGATGGATCTTTAATATAATGTATTTTGGGCTTCCCCGGTGGCGCAGTGGTTGAGAATCTGCCTGCTAATGCAGGGGACACGGGTTCGAGCCCTGGTCTGGGAGGATCCCGCATGCCGCAGAGCAACTAGGCCCGTGAGCCACGGCTACTGAGCCTGCGCATCTGGAGTCTGTGCTCTGCAACAAGAGAGGCCGCGATGGTGAGAGGCCCGCATACCGCGATGAAGAGTGGCCCCCGCTTGCCACAATTAGAGAAAGCCCTTGCACAGAAACGAAGACCCAACGCAGCCATAAAAAATAAATAAATTAACTAAAAATAATAATAATGTATTTTATTTTTTCCATAAGGAAGGAAATGCGTACACACACACACACACACACACACACACACACACACATATATCTCGTCAAGGTTCTCTTTCTCTGAGCTGTGGTGCCAATCCTCTTTTGATCCCCTTTCCGTGCTGTTTTCCCCCCTAAAGCTCTGACTCAAGCCGAGACTAAAACCCTTCTCCTGCCTTCTCCTGTAGCCCAGATGAAGTGGACTACAGTTTTTATAAAATTTTAGGAAAAAAAGGATAGAGAAAACTTAAAATAGTCAAACTTATACAATTCAGCTTTGGAATCTGATACACAATTCAGGGTCTGATATTGGTGAGATTCTAATGATTGACACAATGAAATCCTCTGTTTGGTGAGATCCCATCCTTTGTATACGAGATTGTCTAGGTTCCCCTGGAGGTATAACAAAGTGTAAAATTATCCTACCATCCATACCACTTCAATTGTATGGTTTCATGATCAGAATTCATTCTATTTCAGAACTACATAACAGAATTTTTGTGATGTACTTAGATTTGTGTGTAGAGATGTGTTGAGGTCAGAATAATTAATACTGCATGATCTCACTTATATATGAACTTTAAAAAAGTTGAACCCATAGAAACAGAGAGTAGAATTCTGGTTACCGGGGGCTGGAGTGTGAAGGAAATGGGGAGATGTTGGTCAAAGGGTACAAGTTTTCAGCTTATAAGGTGAATAAGTTCTGGGGATCTAATGCACAACATAGTTAAGAACACTATAGTTAATAACATTGTTCTGTACACTTGAAGTTTGCTAAGAGAGTGGTTCTTAAGTGTTCTCTCTCTCTCTCTCTCACACACACACACACACACACACACACACACACACACAGACTACCCCAAATATGTGAGGTGATGGATGTGATAATTAACTTGATTGTGGGAATTATTTCACAATGTATATGTATTTCAAAATCAGCACATTGTACACCTTAAATATACACAATTTTATTTGTCAATTATGCCTCAATAAAGTTGGAAAAAAGCCTCTATTATTTTTTTTCATTTTAACATCTTTATTGGAGTATAATTGCTTTACAATGGCCTGTTAGTTTCAGCTTTACGACAAAATGAATCAGTTATATATATACATATGTTCCCGTATCTCTTACCACTTGTGTCTTCCTCCCTCCCACCCTCCCTATCCCACCCCTCCAGGCGGTCACAAAGCACCGAGCTGACCTCCCTGTGCTATGTGGCTGCTTCCCACTAGCTATCTACCTTACGTTTGGTAGTGTATATATGTCCATGCCTCTCTCTTGCTTTGTCACAGTTTACCCTTCCCCCTCCCCATATCCTCAAGTCCATTCTCTAGTAAGTCTGTGTCTTTATTCCTGTTTCACCCCTAGGTTCTTCGTGACATTTAAAAAAAAAATTCCATATATATGTGTTAGCATACGGTATTTGTCTCTCTCTTTCTGACTTACTTCACTCTGTATGACAGACTCTAGGTCTATCCACCTCATTACAAATAGCTCAATTTCGTTTCTTTTTATGGCTGAGTAATATTCCATTGTATATATGTGCCACATCTTCTTTATCCATTCATCCGATGATGGACACTTAGGTTGTTTCCATCTCCTGGCTATTGTAAATAGAGCTGCAATGAACATTTTGGTACATGATTCTTTTTGAATTATGGTTTTCTCAGGGTATATGCCTAGTAGTGGGATTGCTGGGTCATATGGTAGTTCTATTTGTAGTTTTTTAAGGAACCTCCATACTGTTCTCCACAGTGGCTGTATCAATTTACATTCCCACCAACAGTGCAAGAGGGTTCCCTTTTCTCCACACCCTCTCCAGCATTTATTGTTTGTAGATTTTTTGATGATGGCCATTCTGACTGGTGTGAGATGATATCTCATTGTAGTTTTGATTTGCATTTCTCTAATGATTAATGATGTTGAGCATTCTTTCATGTGTTTGTTGGCAGTCTGTATATCTTCTTTGGAGAAATGTCTATTTAGGTCTTCTGCCCATTTTTGGATTGGGTTGTTTGTTTTTTTGTTATTGAGCTGCATGAGCTGCCTGTAAATTTTAGAGATTAATCCTTTGTCAGTTGATTCATTTGCAAATATTTTCTCCCATTCTGAGGGTTGTCTTTTGGTCTTGTTTATGGTTTCCTTTGCTGTGCAAAAGCTTTGAAGTTTCATTAGGTCCCATTTGTTTATTTTTGTTTTTATTTCCATTACTCTAGGAGATGGGTCAAGAAGGATCTTGCTGTGATTTATGTCATAGAGTGTTCTGCCTATGTTTTCCTCTAAGAGTTTGATAGTTTCTGGCCTTACATTTAGGTCTTTAATCCATTTTGAGCTTATTTTTGTGTATGGTGTTAGGGAGTGATCTAATCTCATACTTTTACATGTAGCTGTCCAGTTTTCCCAGCACCACTTATTGAAGAGGCTGTCCTTTCTCCACTGTACATTCCTGCCTCCTTTATCAAAGATAAGGTGACCATATGTGCGTGGGTTTATCTCTGGGCTTTCTATCCTGTTCCATTGATCTATATTTCTGTTTTTGTGCCAGTAACATACTGTCTTGATTACTGTAGCTTTGTAGTATAGTCTGAAGTCAGGAAGCCCGATTCCTCCAGCTCTTATTTTTCGTTCTCAAGATTGCTTTGGCTATTCGGGGTCTTTTGTGTTTCGATACAAATTGTGAAATTTTTTGTTCTAGTTCTGTGAAAAATGCCATTGGTAGTTTCATAGGGATTGCATTGAATCTGTATATTGCTTTGGGCAGTATGTCATTTTCACAATGTTGATTCTTCCAATCCAAGAACATGGTATATCTCTCCATCTATTTGTATCATCTTTAATTTCTTTCATCAGTGTCTTATAATTTTCTGCATACAGGTCTTTTGTCTCCTTAGGTAGGTTTATTCCTAGATATTTTATTCTTTTTGTTGCAATGGTAAATGGGAGTGTTTTCTTGATTTCACTTTCAGATTTTTCATCATTAGTATATAGGAATGCCAGAGATTTCTGTGCATTAATTTTGTATCCTGCTACTTTACCAAATTCATTGATTAGCTCTAGTAGTTTTCTGGTAGCATCTTTAGGATTCTCTATGTATAGTATCATGTCATCTGCAAACAGTGACAGCTTTACTTCTTCTTTTCCGATTTGGATTCCTTTTATTTCCTTTTCTTCTCTGATTGCTGTGGCTAAAACTTCCAAAACTATGTTGAATAAGAGTGGTGAGAGTGGGCAACCTTGTCTTGTTCCTGACCTTAGTGGAAATGCTTTCAGTTTTTCGCCATTGAGGATGATGTTGGCTGTGGGCTTGTCATATACGGCCTTTATTATATTGAGGAAAGTTCCCTCTACACCTACTTTCTGCAGGGTTTTTATCATAAATGGGTGTTGAATTTTGTCAAAAGCTTTCTCTGCATCTATTGAGATGATCATATGGTTTTTCTCCTTCAATTTGTTAATATGGTTAATCACATTGATAGATTTGCGTATATTGAAGAATCCTTGCATTCCTGGAATAAACCCCACTTGATCATGGTGTATGATCCTTTTAATGTGCTGTTGGATTCTGTTTGCTAGTATTTTGTTGAGGATTTTTGCATCTATGTTCATCAGTGATATTGGCCTGTAGTTTTCTTTCTTTGTGACATCCTTGTCTGGTTTTGGTATCAAGGTGATGGTGGCCTCGTAGAATGAGTTTGGGAGTGTTCCTCCCTCTGCTATATTTTGGAAGAGTTTGAGAAGGATAGGTGTTAGCTCTTCTCTAAATGTTTGATAGAATTCGCCTGTGAAGCCATCTGGTCCTGGGCTTTTGTTTGTTGGAAGATTTTTAATCACAGTTTCAATTTCAGTGCTTGTGATTGGTCTGTTCATATTTTCTATTTCTTCCTGATTCAGTCTTGGCAGTTTGTGCATTTCTAAGAATTTGTCCATTTCTTCCAGATTGTCCATTTTATTGGCATAGAGTTGCTTGTAGTAATCCCTCATGATTTTTTTTATTTCTGCAGTGTCAGTTGTTACTTCTCCTTTTTCATTTCTAATTCTATTGATTTGAGTCTTCTCCCTTTTTTTCTTGATGAGTCTGGCTAATGGTTTATCAATTTTGTTTATCTTCTCAAAGAACCAGCTTTTAGTTTTATTGATCTTTGCTATTGTTTCCTTCATTTCTTTTTCATTTATTTCTGATCTGATTTTTATGATTTCTTTCCTTCTGCTAACTCTGGGGTTTTTTTGTTCTTCTTTCTCTAATTGCTTGAGGTGCAAGGTTAGGTTGTTTATTCGAGATGTTTCCTGCTTCTTAAGGTGGGCTTGTATTGCTATAAACTTCCCTCTTAGAACTGCTTTTGCTGCATCCCATAGGTTTTGGGTCGTTGTATCTCCATTGTCATTTGTTTCTAGGTATTTTTTAATTTCCTCTTTGATTTCTTCAGTGATCACTTCGTTATTAAGTAGTGTATTGTTTAGCCTCCATGTGTTTGTATTTTTTACAGATCTTTTCCTATAATTGATATCTAGTCTCATGGCGTTGTGGTCGGAAAAGATACTTGATACAATTTCAATTTTCTTAAATTTACCAAGGCTTGATTTGTGACCCAAGATATGATCTATCCTGGAGAATGTTCCATGAGCACTTGAGAAAAATGTGTATTCTGTTGTTTTTGGATGGAGTGTCCTATAAATATCAATTAAGTCCATCTTGTTTAATGTATCATTTAAAGCTTGTGTTTCCTTATTTATTTTCATTTTGGATGATCTGTCCATTGGTGAAAGTGGGGTGTTGAAGTCCCCTACTATGAATGTGTTACTGTCGATTTCCCCTTTTATGGCTGCTAGTTTTTGCCTTATGTATTGAGGTGCTCCTATGTTGGGTGCATAAATATTTACAATTGTTATATCTTCTTCTTGGATCGATCCCTTAATCATTATGTAGTGTCCTTCTTTGTCTCTTCTGATAGTCCTTATTTTAAAGTCTATTTTGTCTGATATGAGAATTGCTACTCCAGCTTTCTTTTGGTTTCCATTTGCATGGAATATCTTTTTCCATCCCCTTACTTTCAGTCTGTATGTGTCTCTAGGTCTGAAGTGGGTCTCTTGTAGACAGCATATATATGGGTCTTGTTTTTGTATCCATTCAGCCAATCTGTGTCTTTTGGTGGGAGCATTTAGTCCATTTACATTTAAGGTAATTATCGATATGTATGTTCCTATTCCCATTTTCTAAATTGTTTTGGGTTCGTTATTATAGGACTTTTCCTTCTCTTGTGTTTTTGTCTAGAGAAGTTCCTTTAGCATTTGTTGTAAAGCTGGTTTGGTGGTGCTGAACTCTCTCAGCTTTTGCTTGTCTGTAAAGGTTTTAATTTCTCCATCAAATCTGAATGAGATCCTTGCTGGGTAGAGTAATCTTGGTTGCAGGTTTTTCTCCTTCATCACTTTCAGTATGTCCTGCCACTCCCTTCTGGCTTGTAGAGTTTCTGCTGAGAGATCAGCTGTTAACCTTATGGGGATTCCCTTGTGTGTTATTTGTTGTTTTTCCCTTGCTGCTTTTAATATGCTTTCTTTGTATTTAGTTTTTGACAGTTTGATTAATATGTGTCTTGGCATATTTCTCCTTGAATTTATCCTGTATGGGACTCTCTGTGCTTCCTGGACTTGATTAACTATTTCCTTTCCCATATTAGGGAAGTTTTCAACTATAATCTCTTCAAATATTTTCTCAGTTCCTTTCTTCTTCTTCTCTTCTTCTGGATCCCCTATAATTCGAATGTTGGTGCATTTAATGTTGTCCCAGAGGTCTCTGAGACTGTCCTCAGTTCTTTTCATTCTTTTTTCTTTATTCTGCTCTGCAGTAGTTATTTCCATTATTTTATCTTCCAGGTCACTTATCCGTTCTTCTGCCCCAGTTATTCTGCTATTGATCCCATCTAGAGTATTTTTCATTTCATTTACTGTGTTGTTCATCATTGTTTGTTTCCTCTTTAGTTCTTCTCGGTCCTTGTTAAACATTTCTTGTATTTTCTCTATTCTATTTCCAAGATTTTGGATCATCTTTACTATCATTATTCTGAATTCTTTTTCAGGTAGACTGCCTAGTTCCTCTTCATTTGTTAGGTCTGGTGGGTTTTTATCTTGCTCCTTCATCTGCTGTGTGTTTTTCTGTCTTTTCATTTTGCTTATCTTACTGTGTTTGGGGTTTCCTTTTTGCAGGCTGCAGGTTCGTAGTTCCTGTTGTTTTTGGTGTCTGTCCCCAGTGGCTAAGGTTGGTTCAGTGGGGTGTATAGGCTTCTTGTTGGAGGGGACTAGTGCCTGTGTTCTGGTGGATGGGGCTGGATCTTGTCTTTCTGGTAGGCATGTCCACATCTGGTGGTGTGTTTTGGGGTGTCTGTCGACTTATTATGATTTTGGGCAGCCTCTCTGCTAATAGGTGGGGTTGTGTTCCTGTCTTGCTAGTTGTTTGGCATAGGATGTCCAGCACTGTAGCTTGCTGGTCGTTGAGTGAAGCTGGATGCTGGTGTTGAGATGGAGATCTCTGGGAGATTTTCACCGTTTGATATTACGTGGAGCTGGGAGGTCTCTTGTGGACCAGTGTCCTGAAGTTGGCTCTCTCACCTCAGAGGCACAGCACTAACTCCTGGCTGCAGCACGAAGAGCCTTTCATCCACACGGCTCAGAAAAAGGGGAGAAAAAGTAGAAAGAAAGAATTAGTAGAAGTAGAAAGAAAGAAAGAAAGGAGGGAGGGAGGGAGGGAGCAAGGGAGGAAGGAGGGAAGGAAGAAAAAGAAAGAAAGGAGATAAAGTAAAATAAAATAAAAGTAAGATAAAATATAATAAAGTTGTTAAAATAAAAAAAATAATTATTAAGAGGAAAAAAACCCCAAAAAACAAAAAAAATGGATGGATAGAACCCTGGAACAAATGGTGGAAGCAAAGCTATACAGACAAAATCTCACACAGAACCATACACATACACACTCACAAAAAGAGGAAAAGAGGAAAAAATATATGTTGCTCTCTAAGTCCACCTCCTCAATTTGGGATGATTCGTTGTCTAAAGGAGGGAAGGACGGAAAAAAAGAACGAAGATAAAGTAAAATAAAATAAGGTTATTAAGATAAAAAGTAATTATTAAGAAAAAAATTAAAAAAAAGTCGGACGGATAGAACCCTCGGACAAATGGTGGAAGTAAAGCTATACAGACAAAATCTCACACAGAAGCATACACATACACACAAAAAAAGGAAAAGGGGAAAGAATAATAAATCTTGCTCTCAAAGTCAACCTCCTTAATTTGGGATGATTCGTTGTCTATTCATGTATTCCACAGATGCAGGGTTCCTCAAGTTGATTGTGGAGCTTTAATCCGCTGCTTCTGCGGCTGCTGGGAGAGATTTCCCTCTCTTCTTTGTTCTCACAGCTCCCAGGGGCTCAGCTTTGGATTTGGCCCCGCCAGTGCGTGTAGGTCGCCGGAGGGCGTCTGTTCTTTGCTCAGACAGGGTGGGGTTAAAGGAGCCGCTGATTCGGAGGCTCTGGCTCACTCAGGCCGGGGGTAGAGAGGGTCACGGAGTACAGGGTGAGCCTGCGGTGGCAGAAGCAGGCGTGACGTTGCACCAGCCTGAGGCGCGCCATGCGTTCTCCCGGGGGAGTTGTACCTGGATCCCGGGACCCTGGCAGTGGTGGGCTGCACAGGCTCCCCGGAAGTGGGGTGTGGAGAGTGACCTGTGTTCGCACACAGGCTTCTTGGTGGCGGCAGCAGCAGCCTTAGCGTCTCATGTCTGTCTCTGGGGTCCGCGCTTTTAGCCACGGCTCGCGCCAATCTCTGGAGCTCCTTTAAGCAGCGCTCTTAATCCCCTCTCTTCGTGCACCAGGAAATGAAGAGGGAAGAAAAAGTCTCTTGCATCTTCGGCAGGTCCAGACTTTTCCCCGGACTCCCTCCCGGCCAGCCGTGGCGCACTAACCCCCTGCAAGCTGTGTTCACGCCGCCAACCCCAGTCCTCTCCCTGCGCTCCGACTGAAGCCCTGCCTGCTCCGGCGGGGGAGCAGACAAGCCTCTCGGGCTGGTGAGTGCCAGTCGGCCCTGATCCTCTATGCGGGAATCTCTCCGCTTTGCCCTCCGCACCCCTGATGCTGTGCTGTCCTCCGCGGCTCTGAAGCTCCCCCTCCGCCTCCCGCAGTCTCCGCCCGCAAAGGGGCTTCCTAGTGTGTGGACACTTTTCCTCCTTCACGTCTCCCTCCCACTGGTGCAGGACCCGTCCCTATCCTTTTGTCTCTATTCTTTTTTCTTTTGCCCTACCCAGGTACATGGGGGGTTTCTTGCCTTTTGGGAGGTCTGAGGTCTTCTGCCAGCGTTCAGTAGGTGTTCTGTAGGAGTTGTTTCATGTGTAGATGTATTTCTGGTGTATCTGCGGAGAGCAAGGTGATCTCCGCGTCTTACTCTTCCGCCGTCTTCCTGGAAGTCGCCTCTATTATTTTTATTTTACTACTCATATTCTGTTTTTGGGTCTTATAATTCAATCTTTAGAAAAAAACAAACATATTTAACACTTACTTATCTATCAGTATATAATGCCCAAATAGTTTGAACTTTTTCAAGTACTGTCACCTTGTATATTTAAGTATTGAGTTGATATAATATGTTTATTAAATATTAATAATAGCATTAAGACAAAAGCAATTATTTTCTTACCTTAGGAAAGAAGTGTACTAACAAATTTGCATAGTGCCAAGAACGCTGTTCCCTAAATTCTTTGTATCAGTATGAAGAATGTTTAAGCACATTTTTGAATATAAAGTGAGGACTAGAGGAAGAAAAGACTAGTTACATTTTTAGAAGGTGGTTTCATTATAAGCTTATTTGAAATACTACAACTGTGTCTATTCAAATTAAAAAAAAAAAAAAAAACTTCCAAACTAAGTTTTAGCTTTGCCTACTGTTTGGAATCATCCATGTCCCTGCTCTTCCTGTTCATTTGGCTCTTGGAGACATGCATGATCTCTTTTTCCATTTTTTTTGGTCTTCTAAATTGGTTTAAATAAGCGAGTCCTGTGTCACTAGGTCTCAAAATTAAGAAATATAGTTCAAATTCATTCAGATCTAATTTATTCAGAATTTGTGATGATGTAGGTTAAGAGAGACTTGAGTTTACTTTGCACAGATTCTGAAAAAATGGTTGCTGAGTAAATTGTTAGCCTTAATGGCATTGCAAAGAGAGTCATATTTCCAGGATAGGACACGGAAGTTAAGAAACTGTCTCAAAGTCATGTTGTAATTAATGGTAGAGACAGGACTACAGCTCAGGACTCCTAATTCCCATCCAGAGGCAACTTATGAGAAGAAACTCTTTTCAGGCAGTTTAGAAATTCCACTTGTATATTGAACTTTAAGAAATCTTACAGTTTTTCAGATTCATCTGCACTTTACTGTGTGTGCATGCTCTCTCCACCCACTCCTATATAACAAGATGTGACTATCTCACCCAATTTGGAGATACAAATTTCTAACTAAATGAAGTTTGGGAGTAATTGAGAGAGTGAGAAGACCTTTAAAGAACTGTAGTATCATTGTTAAGCAACTCAAAATTAAATTTAGTCATGGGGTAAACTGATATGAGGAATGTGTCTAGTGCTGTCTGAGGAAATGGAAAAAGAAGAAAAGGGTTTATGTAAAGGATAAATAAGAGGCTATGGAAGTGTTCACCTCTTTGGACATAAACTGGCCCACAGGATGTTAAAAGAAATCAGTTTAACTCCAAGTTTGTGTACGTGGTAGGGAACTGGTTGGTTATCCAATATGGACTTTAAAGGAACAAACAAGAAAGGAAACGATTTATGTCTGTCTTTTGAGCAACACAGAGGAAATGATTGGCGATGTAGACATAAGGGACTACTTAGTGGAGTGATAGCCATCATAATTCAGTTAGATTGTAATTGGGAATCAAGTGAGACCCAGAAAAGTAAAACTTCAGATGATGATTACCAAATTAAAGCAGAGAAAACAGTACAAAGAAATGCAATACTTAGATATAAAGTCAAGGAAGAAGGCTTGGGAGGACAAAATGGAAAGTACAAAAAGAAATGGCCACCAAAAATATTCGTTACTTTTGTTTTTCAAATTTTAAAGTGACTAAGTCACATGTTATAATCCAGGGAAAGAAAAGGAAAACGTGTGAGTAATAAAATATAAAATGCAGGTGAGGACCAAGAAAGATTACAGAATGAGGCTAAAACAGTATAAAATGATAATAAAGGCTACACCAGCAAAAGTAAATATCATTGCACACAAAGCTAACATAAATAAAGTAAAACTTTTTTTAGGATTCTAACATATAAAATTTCAGAGATAATTTCAACTAGCCCTAGAAAAATGGCAAGGAAAAACCATGGGTAGAAGAGGTAGCTACAACTTATATGAGGTACTTAGAATAGTCAAATTCATAGAGTCAGAAAGTACATTGGTAGATGCCAGGGGCTGGGGGGTGGCAGAGGAATGGGGAGTTAGTGTTTGATGGGAAAAGAGTTTGTTTAGGAAGGTGAAAAATTCGGGAGATGGATGATGGTGAGAGTTGCACAACAATGTGAATATACTTAGTGCCACTGAACTGTACAGTTAAATATGGTTAAAATAGTATGTTTTATATTATGTGACTTTTACCACAATAAAAAAACATTAAAAAAAGAGAAGTGGTAGGTACATTGTTAAAATAGGAAAAGAATTTTTAAGTTGAATTAACAGCAAATATAGCTTAACCTGCCCTCTTAGCTTTGAGGATACAAGTAGTTATTCTACCTAGGGGTAGGATAAAGACCAGGGTTTATTTGAGCTTTATGGAGATTCTGTGTAGAGCATCACATTTAAATTAACCTGTTACTGAGCTGGAGGACTGTGCAACACTTGGCACAAGGAAGTGGTGCTTTCCTTTGGCAGAACTGACATAGTGGAGAAAGTGCTGGCTTTGGAGTCAGTAGACAGGGTCCAGGAGTCCAGGTCTGCCACTTAGAAATGGTATGAATTTAGACAAATCATATTAATTATGGGGTTTAGTTTCTTCAAGGTTTTTAGTTAGATAAGACCATTTCTCCATTCCTTTTAAATTGAAGTTGATGGAAAAATAACATATAAAAATAAAACACAAACTACCCTTTCTCCTGTTCCTGGATCTGTACAACAGAAGTCAGGGGCTTAGCAAAGGGAAGTCTCCTAATTTCTCTTTTTTTCCTTTGACCTCTGATCCTAGTATTGACTCCAAGGCTAAATGCCAGGCGGAGAATTTCATGACAATTTGAAGGAATATTTTGTGAGATTCTGAGAGTCTTGCAATTCTGTTGAATCCTTCCTTAGAGATACGGCTGGGAAGCTTTGATACCAATGTGATTTATGCACAATAATTATATTCACTCATTCATTCAGCAGAGGTCTTTTTAGAGCCTACCATATGCTAGGTGTGTGCTAGAGTGTATGGATACCAAGTAATAAAGCATCACTCTTGCTCCTGAAGAACTCATTATAATGAATTGAATATCATGTACTGCATTAGAGGAAATAAATATGATATTGTTGAACAGCAACTTGGATGTTTTTATGAAGGACACTAAAAAATTAGTTACTTGACATCAGCGTACTTGTTTTTCAATAACTACCACTTGCTGCATCTTTATGAATGTAATATGGCTTTTCATCAACTTTAAGATATCATTAGTTATTAGACACATCACCAGTGTAACAACTACTTTGTGGGGTAAAGAAGAAACTGCCACATTTATATACACATTGATTTTCAGACATGTCAGTTTCTGAACTCTTAAAATATGAAAGAAATCTGATTTATAATTCAAAAAATAGAATGGGCCAACAAGTAATAAAATAGTTAACTCCTGTTTACTGTTTTGGAGATGAATAGGGCCCCAGATGATAAAAAAAATAGCAAATTATCCTAAACCAGAAATAATAAATAATGCATTCCTCCACCTACAGTAGTGTAAAAGGGTATTTGACAATCATGACATATGCAGCCTTCCAAACAAATTACAAAACATTTGCAGAGATCTCATTTGTGAGGAGCTAGAAAGCAATGCAGCTTCCCCATGTCCACCTGTATAATTTATCATGGATACACATTCCCCACTGAATAGGCCAAAAGGTTATTGAACAGGCCAAGCTGAATTATCCCCCTTTCTACTCTAAATGAGAACTCAGATTTCTGAGAGTAGAAAGGGGAAGTATGGTGGGAGAAGATAGAACAAATATTGTTTCTTTTTAGTGTATTATCTACACATTAAAGATAATCGCAAGTCATAGGTGTAAGTAATTGAACTGAAGATGGTGGCAAGCTGCATAAGCAGCTGCAACTGTAAACAAGTCAGGGAAGTACATTTCCAAGCTGTTGCTTTGGAAATATTCACATCACTCCATGTACAGGTTGGTTAGATGTGTTTGTTTTTTGTTTTTGTGTGTGTGTTTTACATAAATCACGTTTCTTGCTCCTCTAAGAATATAGCACGCATGCAATTACACATATTTACCTATCATGGGACTAAAGTGCATGCTCATACAATTTTTAAAACATGATAATTTCTTTTTTTTTTTTGCGGTACGTGGGCCTCTCACTGTGGTGGCCTCTCCCGTTGCGGAGCACAGGCTCCGGACACGCAGGCCCAGCGGCCATGGCCCGCTGGCCCAGCCGCTCCCCGGCATGTGGGATACCCCCAGACCGGGGCACGAACCCGTGTCCCCCGCATCGGCAGGCAGACTCCCAATCACTGCGCCACCAGGGAAGCCCAAAACATGATAATTTCTTGAAAAACTAGGTTTCAAGTGATAGGTGCAGTAAGCTTTGGGCCAAGTAGATGTAGAGATGGATCTTGGGTGCCAAACCTGATTTGGATAGCAAATTGTCTAGAGAAATTGCTGCCAAAAATATTTGTAGTAGGTCAGAATTTCTTCCTGTATAAACTTAAGGAAAAATTTTCTATATCAGGTATACTGTGTGCCGTATGACTAAAATCATCTTGAAATAAGCCAACAAACTATTTGTTTTAAAATATGTACATACTTAACATATTTTAACTTAATCAAAAGCCTGTGGGCTAGAATTATACTGTTTCTGATTCTGTAGGATTTTTCTTGTATAAATCATTCACCCATTCATTCAGCTAAAATTTGTGAAACATGGCAGGAAATAGGTGAGTAAAAATAATAAAGTATTATAATGGGCGCTCTTATTTATTATAAGCACATTAGTGCAAAGGGCTCTCCTGACTCAGCGTAGGGGAAGAGGTGCAGGGCAAGCTCCACAGAGGGTTGAGAACCATATAGCTTGATCTGGCAGTGCATGATCAGATTAGAATGTGAAATTCTTTCAGGGAGGGTGTAGCTTCAGCAGATTCTCAAAGCAGCTAGCTGGTCCATGAACTGTTTGTTACAAGTCCCCAAAAAGATGAGCCTGCACCAGCATTCAGAGCAATGCTTTGCTTCCTTCATTGAGCAAGAATGGCTACTCAAAAAAAGCCAGCTGAACTAAGCAGTATATTTAGTGACTTTCTGGTGCAAGCTCCTTATCTCCTTGTGGACAAGAAACAATTTGCAGACTGTCACCAGACTGGTGGCCACAATTTGAGTACCATTTGAATAAGAAATACACTGGAAAATGGAAAGACTGGCTTCAGGGATTTAAATGGGAGGTCATTAAATAGACTAAACTGAATTGGTGGGGTAGTATCAGGAGGAATGGGAAGAATGGAACTAATTCCTGAAATATTTAGGGGACAAATATACAGAACTTGGGGAATAATTGGAAAAGGGGTTGAAGGTAAGCTAGATAATGGTTGAGTATTTCAAAATTTCTGGCGTAGGCAACTGGTATTCATCAACATGGGTATACATGAAAACAATTTGGTGGCAAGATGATGGGTTCAGTTCTAAACATGCTGTGTATGAGATAAATGACTGTGGAAAACCTGGTAGATATCTGGAAATACGCATCAAGATCTCAAGCAAAAGGTCTTGAAAGATAGATTTAAAAGCCAATTAATAGTATCAATAGTAAGTGAAGTCTTAGTTGTATATGAGATTACCCAGGGAGAATAAATAAAGTCAAAAGAGAAAAGAAGCCAGGATTGTATTTGGGGGACAACACTGATGGGTAGTCTGAAGAGGAAGAATCTTCAAGGACCAAGAAGAAGGAATGAAAAAGGTTAGAGAAAAATTAGGAGAGTGTTATTGGAGCCAGTGCTAGAAAGAGTTTCAAGAAGGAGAGAGCAACACAGTCAGACTCTTCAGGTAATGATTGCAAAGGTCATTGGATTTGAGAATTGTTCACTTATTCAACAGATATTTACTGAGTACCCATTTGGAATGTGCTAGATGCTAGAGATTCAATAATGAAGAACAAAAAATGGATCTATTCTTTCATGGAGTTTATAATCTTGTGGGGGAGAGAGACATTAATCAAAGAACTACTAAAATAAGTGTAAAATCATGACTCATACCTTAAAATTTTTTTAATAGTTTATTTGAGCAAAAATTGATTTGAATTGGGCAGCATGAAACCAGAAGTGGTTAGGAGCACTCCACCAACAGGAGCTGTGAAAGAGGATTTTATAGAGAATAGGAAGAGGCAAAGTAAGGCAATTATTGATTGGTTAAAGCTTAAAGTCAGGTTGGCTGTTTGCCCTTAGTGTTATGATTTCATAACCTTGAGGCATTTACAGGCTTAGAATTTGTTTTGCTTACGTAGGCTGTCATGACATTAGAGCCACATCAGTCTAATGACCTCCTGGTTGAATTAATTTAACAGTTCCTCCCTTTTGGTCATCCTCTCATATGTGAGAGATTGGCCAAAAATTTGGTATTAGTGTCAGTCTCAGTCACCATCAGAGTTAAGTTGCTCGTCTCATTGTGAAACTCATAGGTTATGATGTCAGATCCCTGGAAGAATTATTTTTGCTGTTCATTTTGTTGCTCGCTTTGTTTCTGTTTCTCCAAGTACAGTGAGACCATCTGATGTACTGCTGATGGCTGTGACATTTAAGACCACTGAGAAAACACAGTGCATCAGGGAGACTACAATGATAACTGTTAGGAAGATAATACCAAAAGGCTGAAGTATACTTCTTAGCCAGGACCGCTGTGAACCAAACCAGTTGGTATCGAATAAATCAAAGAATGTACCCGAAGGGGCATCAGCCTGTTTTAGCCAGGTAGCTTGTTTGTTGATTTCTTGTATTTGCTGCAATACCAGAAATGTTGATCCAGGTACAGCAGGAGGTATTGCTATAGCACAGACTCCTTCTTTTTCAGCCAATAAGTAATCTAAAGCAATTCTATTATCTAAAACCACCTTTGTAAGAAAATGACCACCTTTGTTGTGTAGCTATAGCCTAAGCAGTAGATTCAGCTATAGTTGCCAGTGTTAAGGAACATTTTCTTTCCGTGTATTAACAGAGAGAAAAGGCATAAAGGATAAAGGTTTCATACTGGAGATGAAGATCTTGATCTGCGATCTTGAGACAGCTGTCTACCACAAGATGCCATCTGATTTTGGGGAGGAACTTCCCCAATCAGTTTTAATTTTAGATCTTCAGCTGGTGTGCAATTCCAGGAGTCTGAATGAGCCTTTTGTAGTTGGGGGATGTGGACCCAAAGTTCAAGTCTGAGTAGTGAAGAAGACTTGGTATGGTTCCTTCCAAGGGAGTTCAAGGGAAGTCTTTGTTCTTAGTGATTCCAAATCAGAAGGGTGGGAGAAAATTGGAAATGTTAGTTTGGAGAGTTTTTGCCAGATATATGAGGAAACCAGAAGAATTCAGGATCCAGTTTGGTTTACAGTTATGTAATAAAACCTCAAAGACAATGAACAGGACAAAAGATATGTTGTGTTATAATTTTATACTGAACATAATTTTTTCCTCTGTAATCACCCACATTGTCTTTTTTTTTTTTTTTAATTGGAGTATAATTGCTTCACAATGTTGTGTTAGTTTCCACTGCACAGTGAAATGAATCAGCCATACGCATACACATATCACCTCCCTCTTGGACCTCCCTCCCCCCACCATCCCACCCAACTAGGTCATCTCAGAGCACGGAGCTGAGCTCCCTGTGCTGTACAGCAGGTTCCCACTAGCTATCTATTTTACACATGGTGGTGTATTTATGTCAAACCTAATCTCTCAGTTCATCCCACTCTCCCCTTCTACCCCCCACCCCCTGTGTCCACACGTACATTCTCTACATCTGCCTTTCTATTCCTGCCTTGCAAATAGGTTCATCTGTACCATTTTTCTAGATTCCACATATACGTGTTAATATATGATATTTGTTTTTCTCTTTCTGACTTATTTCACTCTGTATGACAGACTCTAGGTCCATCTACATCTGTACAAATGACCCATTTTCATTTCTTTTTATGGCTGAGTAATATTCCATTATATATATGTACCACATCTTCTTTATCCATTCATCTGTTGATGGACATTTAGGTTGTTTCCATGTCCTGGCTATTGTAAATAGTGCTGCAATGGACACTGGAATACATGTGTCTTTTTTAATTATGTTTTTCTCAGGGTATATGCCCAGCAGTGGGATTGCTGGCTCATATGGTAGGTCTGTTTTTAGTTTTTTAAGGAAGGAAACCATAAACAAGATGAAAAGACAACCCACAGAATGGGAGACAATATTTGCAAATGAAGCAACAGACAAAGGATTAATCTCCAAAATATACAAACAGCTCATGCAGCTCAATATCAAAAAAGTAAACAACCCTCATTGTCTTTCAAAGATAATCACAGTGGGTCTAATTTCTTTGCAAAATAAGTCTAGTCTCTTTAAGTGGCCTGATTATTTACATAAGTATCCAAGAATAGTGATTGATCATACAGGGTTTTTAAAAACCTGCTTTGCTGGAACTTTTCATAAGGAATCTTTAAGTTGGACTTTTAAAAGCCTTCCTAGGCTAAGAAACCAAGCCAAGAACTCACCATCAGACTTCACCTGGAATACCTATAATTTTGGGGGTGAATTCCTCTCTTCTTGAGGTCTCCTAGGATGTCCTGAGGTTCCTGGGCCTGCCAGGAAATGACCTTTCTTACTTACTTAGTAAGGCTGCTAGGAACCCTGAAATTGAGGTACAAGGCTGGTTTTTCCAAGGAGCTTTTATTGGCTCTATAAAGTCAACTTTACTTCCTTAAAACTGTCTAGTCATATCTGATTTTATGCATAATTTCAAATATGACAGTCAAAGCCTCGGTAATATAACCAGTGTTTCCAACTGTGTCCTATTATAAGGAGAAGAGATTCTTACTGAACTTATAAAATTGCTATATTGTCATGAAAATAAGAATACTCAATAAGTTTCTGAATTCTGGAGGGATCAAGTAGGGAGAAAATGTATGTTTCAGTTCTGTTTAGAGATATATTTTATAAAATTAGTGTAAGTCATAGATAGTTTAAGAGAAAAAGTTTTCCTTAAATCTGGAAAAATAAAACATTAAGGAACCAACAGTGTTTCAGAGAAAAAATTGTAAAAAAAAAATTATAATTATCATCATTCATTTATTCAATCCCATATTATTAATTCTTGTTCTGCTTGAATCCAGTTTTCCCATTAGTTCTGGGAGTTCTTACCCAGTTCAGTTTTATGATATTAAACTTATCAGAAGCCTATATTCTAGAGTACTTGTCACAGTCCTTTCCATGAATCTCTCTAAAGATGAATCACCTTTGCAAAAGCATCAGAGTAAAACAATAACTGTCTGTAAATGACAAAAAGACTTTAAAAAAGTGGCCATAGTGGAAAATCTGATGAGAATTCATTGATAAGGAAATGTAGTTATTTCTATGACATACAATAATTTAGGATAATAATTGGACAAGGGGAGTATTGACAAATTTTGAGAAACTTTATAAACAATTTCTGGAATACAGAAAGTCCCCTACATATGAACCTTCAAGTTGCAAACTTTCAAAGACGTGAACGTGCATTCACATGCCCAATACGTAAGTTAGTTCACGTGTCTGGCGTACGTTGTCATGTGCGTGCATCCTCTACAAGTGGTTGTGCTTTTGTGTACTTTATTGTACAGTACTGTATAGAGTACAGTAGTACAGTATCTTTATTTCAAGCCCAGGATCTCCAGAAGCAAGCGTAAAAGCAGTGGTGATGTAGCTGGTACTGCTAAGAAGCACCAAGCAATAATGATGAAGACAAAAGTGAAAAAAATTGAGAGAGTGGAGTGAGGCAAAAAGACGGTAAATGTCGCTCATTCTTATAACATGAATCATTCAACCATCAGCATGATTCTAAAGAAAAAGGACAAGATCATGGAACATGTGAAGTCTGCTGTGCTGATGATGTGGACAGTAGTATCGAAGAAGCATGGAAAAGTGATGGAGGAGATGGAGAAACTTCTCAGTGTGTGGATACAGGATCAGCATCAGCTTTGAGTCCCTCTCAGCTTAATGCTGATTCAAGAGAAAGTTAAAAGCCTTTATGAAGACTTGAAGAAGAAACATGGTGAAGAATCAGAGGATGCATTTTTTTTTTTTTTTTTGTGGTATGCGGGCCTCTCACTGTTGTGGCCTCTCCCGTTGCGGAGCACAGGCTCTGGACGCGCAGGCTCAGCGGCCATGGCTCACGGGCCCAGCCGCTCCGTGGCACGTGGGATCTTCCTGGACTGGGGCATGAACCCGTGTCCCTTGCATCGGCAGGCGGACTCTCAACCCCTGTGCCACCAGGGAAGCCCTATTTTGAGTTTTTAAAAAATTATCAAAATGCTGTTGTATTTTGTATATTTCTGTTTCTTGAATTTTTTTGCTCAGCCACTCAACATTATATTTTTCAACTCTATACATGTAGACTTAGTTTGCTTCTTTTCTTGGTGTATTATAGTCTATTTTGTGCATTATAGTCTATTTTATTTCAGTTTTTTTTTTAAAGATGGAACTTTAGGTTGTTCTCAAGACTTTGATATCATAAATGATGATGTAGTAAACACTATTGTATGTGTTCATTGAATTATAGAGTATGCACTCAGTTTCATAAGATGTTGTTGAGTTACTCTGTAGAATGCCTGGGAAGGAGATAGGGATCCAGCTGTGCGGGAGGATCCCTATTTCCTATATGCTCTCCAAAATTTGATTCTGATACTTTGATTTGGGGCATTTAGTTTCTTTGATTTGTGGTGATATTATAATGGTGAATATCATGGAAGTAAATGACTAGATCTATATAGCGAAATTTAAGGAAAAAAGGAATATATGTGTGATTCATTCCCAAGTATTTTAAAACAAAATTATTAAATTCTGGCCAATTTTCCATGGTAACCTACATCTCTTTTTTTAAAAAAAAATTTTATTGAAAAAATTTTTTTATTGGAGTATAGTTGTTTTACAATGTTGTGTTATTTTTAGATGTACAGCAAAGTGAATCAGCTATACATATACATATATCCACTATTTTTCTTTTTAGATTCTTTTCCATATTGGCCACTACAGAGTATTGAGTGGAGTTCCCTGTGCTATACAGCATGTTCTTATTAGTTATCTATTTTATATATAGTAGTGTGTATATGTCAGTCCCAATCTCCCTATTTATCCTCCCCCACCCGCCCTTATCCCCTGGTAACCATAAGTTTGTTTTCTACATCCGTGCCTCTACTTCTGTTTTCTAAATAAGTTCATTTGTACCCCCCTTTTTTTTAGATTCCACATACGTGATATCATATGATCTTTGTCTTTCTGTGTCTGACTTACTTCACTCAGTATGACAATCTCTAGGTCCATCCATGTTGCTGCAAATGGCATTCTTTCTTTTTTATTGCTGAGTAATATTTCCTTATATGCTCTCCAGAATTTGATTCTGATGTTTTGATTTGGGGCATTAATTTCTTTGATTTATGGTGATATTATAATGGTGAACATCATGGAAATAAATGATTAAATCTATATAGTTAAATTTAAGGAAAAAAGGAATATACATGTAATTAATTCCCAAGTATTTTATAACAAAATTATTAAATTCTGGCCAATTTTCCATGGTAACCTACATCTCTTTTTGCTTGGATTACTGTTCCCCCTTATTTAGTTTATGTGCTTAAAGAATCTAAGAACTATATAAAAATATTTATAGAGAAATTAATAAAAAACCTATTCTTTAGAACCTAAATAAAATGAGCAATTACAAGTTAATAGTAGAGTTTATCAAACTCTAAGAGTTATATTAAACTCTTAGTGAAAAGCTGCTCTTAGGAACTGTTTCCCAATTGCCTTTCTTTCAAGATTTTGAGTTGGCTGAGAAAACTTCTTGATATTTCTGAGAGCACTTTGAAGTGACAATAAACGTGTCACACAGTTCACAGAAGTTTCAGAGCTAAGAAAAATGAATAGGTAGATTATATTCTTTGTGTGTCTTATATTTGTGTATCTTATATTTATTTTGAAGTAATACAAAATATTTAGTTGGTAATTGTATTGGCATTCATATAATTCTATAACTCCATCTCCCTCTCTTCCCAAATATGGATGGACATATTTCAGATCAAAGTACTTCAGTCCTGCTTAAATTCCACATTATATATCAGAAGGTTATTGCAGTTTACCGGGTCAAATTCAGGTTTCCACTACAAACAAAATTTTTTCCTTTTCCATTATGGTTTATTACAGTCTGGTATGGTGGTATGCCTGTAGTCCCAGCTACTCAGGAGGCTGAGGCAGGAGGATTGCTTGAGCCCAGTAGTTCTGGCTGTAGTGCACTATGCCCATTGGGCATAAGTTCAGCATCATTATGGTGACCTCCAAGGAGCAGGGGACCACCAGGATGCCTAAGGAGGGGTGAACCAGCTCAGATCAGAAATGGGGCAGGTCAGAACTCCTGTGCTGATCCATTATGGTTTATTACAGGATATTAAATATAGTTCCCTGTGTTATACAGTAGGACCTTGTTGTTTACCTATTTTATATATAGTAGTTTGCATCTGCTAATCCCAAACTCCTAATTTATCTCTCCCCCTTCCCCCTTGGTAACTGTAAGTTTATTTTCTGTGTTTGTGAGTCTGTTCTGTTTGTAACTAAGTTCCATTTGTGTCATATTTTAGATTCCACATATAACTGAGATCATGTGGTGTTTGTCATTTTCTTTCTGACTTCCCTCAATTAGTATGATATTCTCTGTGTCCATCCATGTTGCTGCAAATAGCATTATTTCATTCTTTTTTATGGCTGAGTAGTATTCCACTGTGTATATATACCACATCTTCTTTATCCATTCATCTCTTGATGGACATTTAGGTTGCTTCCATGTCTTGGCTATCATAAATAGTGCTGCTATGAACAGTGGGGTGCACGTATCTTTTTTTTTTCGAAGATAAAAAATATATTTTAAAAGAACAACAGTTGGGGCTTCCCTGGTGGCGCAGTGGTTGAGAATCTGCCTGCCAATGCAGGGGACATGGGTTCGAGCCCTGGTCTGGGAAGATCCCACATGCCGCGGAGCAGCTAGGCCCGTGAGCCACAACTACTGAGCCTGCGCGTCTGGTGACTGTGCTCCGTAAAAAGAGAGACCACGATAGTGAGAGGCCCGCGCACCGCAATGAAGAGTGGCCCCCGCTTGCCACAACTAGAGAAAGCCCTCGCACAGAAACAAAAGACGCAACACAGCAAAAATAAATAAAACATTAATTAAAAGAACAACAGTCAAGGTGGTACAAATAAAGCAAAGACTAAGATGGTCATTAAACCTAATTATTCCAGGAAATATCTTAAAAATTGAGCAAATATTTCAATTATCAAAGAAAAGTTGTCAGAGTGAATTTTCTTTTTAGGGTGCATGTATCTTTTTGAATTATAATTTTCTCCAGATATATGCCTAGGAATGGGATTGCTGGATCATATGGCAATTCTATTTTTAGTTTTTTAAGGAATCTCCATACTGTTCTCCATAGTAGCTGCACCAATTTACATTCCTGCCAACAGTGTAGGAGCATTCCCTTTTCTCCAGCTTTTGTTATTTGTAGACTTTTTAATCTCATGGCTATTCTGGCCGGTGTGAGGTGGTACCTCATCAAACAGAATTTTAAAGAACTCTTCAGAAAGAAAATTTAGTCTTCAAGTGATTATTAAAAATTGCCAAACAAGCACATAAAACTCATAGAGACAGCTCTAAATAACTCAAAAGACTGTGGGTTGCTTGGCCACCAATCTTTCTTTACTAGAGGTTTGGGATACTATGATAGCCTAAGGACTTGATGCATATCTCAGCTTTTTTTTTCTTCTTCTGACTTTTTTGGTCTTGATTCTTACTTTTTATCCCATTAGTTGACTGAGGAAATAATTATCTTTTAGGTTCTTTTAATGTCTAAGAAACAGAGACATTCTCAGATTACCTTACTTAATGGGGTTTATTGTCATGATACCCTGGGAAACAAGGATGCAAGAAACAATTTTAACCACCAAACATTCAGGCCTCAAGGAGACCACAATATACTTTAGGATACAGTTCTTAGTAGCTGTGTCACCCTGAGGCTCAGAAACCCCAGAAACCTATTGCTCCGTATTCTACACATCACCATTAAGTTGACATTACTTGCTATTTCTGCATCTACTACTCCTGACACTTCTCCCTGCCACCCTCTTTGTAAACACTAAGTTCAAACCTCCCCCCCAAATGGTGATATAGTTAATCACCATCTACTTCCTAGCCCCCACAGTGGGCTGAGTTCTCACGGAGATTACCTCCCAGTCCGTTAACCAGCCTTTAAATGGCACCCTTTGGGTCAGCTGCTCATTCTTTGTCCAGACATTGAGACCAAGGTATCAGGATACCTTATTTGTGAGTATGTGGACATGGAAGAACTTGAAGATTTCCTGAGGTCGTCAATATAATTAGAAGTACCTTACTCGACCAGACAAAAATGACGTCTATTTTGTTAAACATATAGGAGAGACTTATACACTACATCTGCAGGCATTTCCATATCTGAGATGACTATTCTAAGGGTTTCCTTCAAAGCTAGTATGACCAACTTGTCTTGGGTTTCTTGAGTGTTTCTGGGTTTGAGCACTGAAAGTTCCTCATCCTGAAATTGCTCTGTCCCAGGCAAACTGGGAGCTTGGTCACCTGAAAGTCAAGTCCTTTTCCTTTTCTTTTTCTTTAACCTTCCTCTCTCCCTCCCTTTCTCCCTTCCTTCCTTCCTTCCTTCATTCCTTCCTTCCACAAATATTTATTGAGTGCATGTTATGTCAATATCTATGCTGGGTGGTGCAGAAATAGTGGTGAATGGAACAGATACATTTCATTTTCTTTTTGAATTTATAGTCTATGGTCGTAGTCAGAACCTGACACACAGAATGCTGTGTGAGGAAAGGCAAAGTGTAGGGTGTCTTGGGAGGAATAATGGGACCTGGGGTCATCTCCATTTGGTTTAGTGGGTACTGAGGAAACAACTGAGAACAAAACAGACAAGCTCTCCCTCTTGTGGACTGCATTCAAATCTGTGTATGTGTGAGTGTGTGGGTGGGGTGTTTGGGGAAGACAATCAACAGGTAAACAAAGTGAGTTTTCTGAGAAAATAGAACCAGATGATGAGATCGTGACTTGGCAAGAGGTCAGGTGGCAAGGAAATTCTCTTTTAGAAGGTGACATTTTGGCTGAGACTTGCATGACAAGAAGGAGGCAGCCATCCATAGTATGGGAATGGAAAGGAGGCTAGTGTCACTGGGGTTAGAGTAATGAGTGTTAGGAGATAAGGCCAAAGAAACAGGCAGAATCCATATCATTTAGGGTCTTGGGCTTTGTAGGCCATGGTAAGGAATTTTATTCTAGGGGTGATAGGGTAGGTTTTATGTAACCTGATCTCAATTCCAGGAATAGTTCCCTTCTTGAGTAAGAAGATTAAAGATTGAAGTAAGGTCCACTATAATATTTGAGCTAGAGGGATTAGGAGGTTGGTAGTGTCATTCAAGGTCACAGAGAATTTAAGAAGTGATAATTTATGGAGAAAGAAATTGTGTCATATTCAAAATGTGAAGTTTAAGAGAGGCAGTGAAGAATAAAAATTGCTGGCTAATAATTTTACTTTAAGACTGGTCTTTAAACTAATATTTGGAAGCCATTGTGCACTTGTACCTGGTGGTTGAAGAGACGTGATCATATTTGTTTCCCAGAGCAGACAGTACAGAAAGAGGAAATCAAAGAACCTAGTATCATGTGAGAAGACAAGTCCAATTTTACTGTGTCAAATGTTTATACTTTGTTTTTGAGACATTCATAATGGCAAAAATATCTTGAGCTAAGTAAATAAATGCCCAATAACAACAGTTCACTTACTAAAACAGATTTTCAACCCCTATATAGACTAACTATAAACAATCCTTGCCTTATGGAAGATGACTCGATTCTCAAACTTTTAAAGTAATGTTAATTGTCCATAGAAGCACACACTCCAGTTTTAACTTGGGCACTTACACAAAGTAGATGACTAGGTAGCATTTCAGAATGGGAAAGTTTTGGATGAGGCATTAAAGAAAACATGCAGACTATGAATTTTATGGGAACATTGTAGACAGAAAACATGAGTCTAGTCTGGGTTAATTTGCTGCTTTTCTTTGAGTAGCCTATTTTTGGTAAAACGTTAAGTCTCTTAGCAAGAAAAATAAAACAGTTGGCGATATCTTCCATTTCATGTGCCCATGAATCAGAAGGACCCAGCTGATGCTCAACTCATCCTTCAGAAGGAGACTGACAAGGAAACAAATGAAGGAGAAAAAGTGGTAAGGGAAGAAAGAGGAGGGGTCATGGAAGAGACAAAGAATACGGATCCAAGGGTATGCAAAACTCATCTAAGATAGTCTTTACATGTTACTTTGAGAAGTAGGGTAAAGATTAATGGACTAATTTTTGCCTGTATAAGCTAGGACAGTTGCAGAAAGGAATAAGAAGAAACCCTCACTTCCTGTGTTATGGTAACTGGTGTTCTGGGTCCAGTAAGGTGGATATGTTTTCCACTGTACAGATGAGATAGAGGGATGGTAGCATAACCTGTACAAAATTTCAGAGATAGTAAATATGAGAACCTGAATGAGTGCTACAGCAATCATGTGTTCCTAATTTTCCAGCAGGGTCTTGATTTCAGATTTCTGCTCAGTGTTACCCTTAGGACATTTATATTTGTGAAACCATGTGTGTCATCCTACTAGAAGCCATGTATTTTGGGTTCCCATCCAGCACTCT
>NW_006788723.1:454011-471867 GCF_000442215.2 Lipotes vexillifer | reverse complement strand
CTCTTTCCTTTTACTTATTGCTGAAACCAAGAGCACAATTCCCATTAAGAGAAGAATCTCTGTGCTGTAAACTAAAACAAATTGTACATTCCTCCCGGGACCATTGTCTTTGTTTTTCTTTTTTCTTTTTTTTTTCATTGTACTTACCACATTATCTCCCAGAGGGAGTCTGTCAGACTCTGTAACTTTGACACAAATTATTCCATAAGAGATTTGCCCAAATGATATCTAAGAGAGAAGTGAAATTCTTTCACCGTTGGGGCGATTTACCCTTAAATTATGGGTGACCACTGGGCAACCTATTTGAGATAGCAACTTCTGTAATATGACTAAGCTATGGTCTTTAGAGAGGCATTTGTTTTACTCAAGCAATAAATATCATGGAAAAACAAATCAATGGTTTTGTATGGAAAAATAAGAGGAAGCATTTTATTTTCCTGACTAAAACATTAGAACATTTTGGTGATGTAGATGAGAAAGATATGAGAAAATTTTAAGATTGGTGAGAAATTCAAATAGGTATAGACCATATTTGTGAATAGTAGGAAGTACCTTGTTTTGGATGTAGGTAATAAGCAAAGTGAAGATCCTGTGTTATGAATAGTAAAAGGATTTGAAAGTTTAATAACTTCTAAATAAAGAGTGGACTAGTGGACAGACCCTCCAATCTTAAAAATAAGTCTTGCAGAGAATGTCTTACCTAATAAACTTTCCATTGGAAGCACAGGATGTCATGTAAGTTGGGGACAACTAAAAAAAGGTCTTGTAGAGAATCTCTGATTCATAGAACTTTTTTGCTGGACAATGGCTGATTGGGTCTCACTTAGAAAACACTTCTCGAAGATCTTACTAGATAATGTAGGGAGTTGAAAATGATCTCAGAGGTGCCTCTGCCTTCATGAACTTTATACTTAAGTAATGAGATACATATAAATATGAAGAGCTGATCAGTCTCTCTTTTATTCTTACCTCCCTCTACTTCCTGTCTTCTATGTCATTTAGGCAAACTGTATTATAGGCATATCTGTTTTACTGTACTTTGCTTTATTGCTCTTCATAGATATTGCATTTTTTTTACAAATTGAAGGTTTGTGGCAACTCTGCATTGAACAAGTCTATCAGTGCCATTTTTCTAACAGCATTTGTTTACTTCATGCCTCTGTGTCACATTTTGGTAATTTTTGCAGTATTTCTTTTTTTTCATTAATATTATATTTGTTATGGTGATCTGTGATTAGTGATCTTTGATGTCACTCTTATAATTGTTTTTGGTGCTGTGAACTGTGCCCATATAAGTTGGTGAACTTAATCAATAAACGTGTGTTTTCTGACTGCTCCACCAATCAGCCCTTCCCTCCATCTCTCTCCCTCTTCTCTGGCCTCCCTATTACCTGAGACACAACAATATTGAAATTAGGCCAATTAATAATCCTATAATGGCATCTAAGTGTTAAAGTGAAAGGAAGAGTTACATGTCTCTCATTTTAAATCAAAAGCTAGATATGATTAGGCTTACTGAGGAAGGCATGTCAAAAGCTGAGATAGGTCAAATGCTAGCCTCTTGCACCAAACAGTTAGCTAACTTGTGAATTCAAAGGAAAAGTTCTTGAAACTTAAATGTGCTATTCCAGTGAACACATGAATGATAAGAAAGCAAAACAGTTTTACTGCTGATATGGAGAAAGTTTCAGTGGTCTGGGTAGAAGATCAAACCAGCCACAACATTCCTTAAGCCAAAACCTAATCCAGAGCAAGGCCCTAACTCTCTTCAATACTATGAAAGCTGAGAGAGGTGAGGAAGCTGTAGAAGAAAAGTTTGAAGCTAGCAGAAGGAAGTTGAATGAAGTAGAATGAAATTGAAGGAAAAAAGCCACCTCTATAACATAAAAGTGCAAGGTGCAGTAGGAAGTGCTGATGAAGAAGCTGCAGCAAGTTATCCAGAAGATCTAGCTAAGATCATTAATGAAGGTGCCTACACTAAACAATGAACTTTCAATGTAGACAAAACAGCCTTATATTGGAAGAAGATGCCATCTAAGACTTACATAGCTAGAGAAGAGAAGGCAATGCCTGGCTTCAAAGCTTCAAAAGACAGGCTGACTCTCTTATTAGGGGCTAATGCAGCTGGTGACTTTAAGTTGAAGCCAATGCTCATTTACCATTCTGAAAATCCTCGGGCCCTTAAAAATTATGCTAAATCTACTCTGCCTGTGCTCTATAAATGGAACTACAAAGCTTAGATGAGAGCCCATCTGTTTCCAACATGGTTTAAGAAATATTTTAAGCCCACTGTTGAGACATACTGCTAAGAAAAAAAAGATTCCTTTCACAACATTGGGGCTCATTGACAATGCACCTGTTTACCCAAGAGCTCTGATGGAACTGTACAACAGTTAATATTTTCATGCCTAATACAACATCCATTCTATAGCCCATAGATCAGTGAAAAATTTCAACTTTCAAATCTTATTATTGAAAAAATGCATTTTGTAAGGTTATAGTTGCCATTGATAGTGATTCCTCTGATGGATCTGGGCAAAGTAAGTTGAAAACCTGGAAAAGATTTATCATTCTAGATGTCATCAAGAACATTCATGATTCATGGAAAGTCAAAATATTACCATTAATAGGAGTTTGGAAGAAGTTGATTCCAACCCTCACAGATGACTTGGAAGTGTTCAGGACTTCAGTAGAAGTATCTGCAGATGTGGTGAAAATCGCCAAAGAACTAGAATTAAAAGTGGGGCCTGAAGTGTGACTGAATTGCTGTACTACCATGATGAAACTTTAATGGATGAGGAGTTGCTTCTTATGGATGAGTAAAGAAGGTGGTATCTTGAGATGAAATTTATTCCTTGTGAAGATGCTTTGAAGATTGTTGAAATGATAACAAAGAATTTAGAATATTACATAAACTTAGTTAATAAAGCAGTGGCAGGGTTTGGGAGGACTGACTCCAATTTTGAAAGAAGTTCTGCTGTGGATAAGATGCTATCAAACAGCATCGTATACTACAGAGAAATTGTTCACAAAAGGAAGAGTCAGTTGATGGGGCAAACTTATTGCTGTCTTGTTTTAAGAAATCGCCACGGCCACCCTAACCTTCAGCCACCACCACTCTGATCAGTCAGCAGCCATCAATATCGAGGCAAGACCCTCCACTGGAAAAAAGATTATGACTTCCTCAAGGCTCAGATGATGATTAGCACTTCTTTTTTTTTTTTTTGCGGTACGCGGGCCTCTCTCTGTTGTGGCCTCTCCCGTTGCGGAGCACAGGCTCCGGACGCGCAGGCTCAGCAGCCATGGCTCACAGGCCCAGGCGCTCTGCGGCATGTGGGATCTTCCCGGACCGGGGCACGAACCCGTGTCCCCTGCATCAGCAGGCAGACTCTCAACCACTGCGCCACCAGGGAAGCCCGATTAGCAGTTTTTAGCAATAAAGTACTTTAAACTAAAGTATGTACGTTGTTTCTTTAGACATAATGCTATTTCACAATTAATAGACTACAGCATAGTCTAAATATAACTTTCATATACAATGGGAAACAAAATAATTTGTGTGATTTGCCTTTTATGATATTTGCTTTATTGTGGCAGTCTGGAACTGAACCTGCAATATCTCTGAGGTATGCCTGTATTCCCATTTCTACCAGATTCTAAACAGACTTGAACCTCCTTGTCTTTTCTCATACAGTTCTCACTTCTTAGAACACAGCTCCTTCCCTTAAGCTTTTTGTATCTAAATCCTACCAATCTTTCTAGAAATTAGACATTGGGGCACTGGAATCATTATCAGCCATTATGTTAGTCACTAAGAATGATAACTGATGGAAGGGTGGAAAGGAGGATTATGAGCAAGTGGTAGATATAACAAAAGAGACAACAGTGTTCTAGAAACTGGTATTTGATGGAAAAGAGGGTGAGGAAAAGGTAGTGGAAATGGAAGATTTCCCTTTAGAAGAGGAAAGGCAATTGACAGGGAATTGCAGAAAAGTGGTTTGGGAACAATGTTTGGGAGGAAATGGGAACTTTTATAACAAGCCCCAGAATGGAGTATTTGATACTGGCTGTATATAGCCATTGCCCTTGTGGTATCACTGGAAGGTGGCCTGGGTACATTTAAGAGTAGGTGGTGGTGGGCAGGAGACCTAAATAGACATTTCTCCAAAGAAGACATACAGATTGCCAACAAACACATGAAGGATGCTCAACATCACTAATCATTAGAGAAATGCAAATCAAAACTACGATGAGGTATCACCTCACACCGGTCAGAATGGCCATCAGCAAAAAAATCTACAGGGAGGAGCTTCAAGATGGCAGAAGAGTAAGACGCGGAGATCACCTTCCTCTCCACAAATACATCAGAAATACATCTACACGTGGAACTGCTCCTATAGAACACGTACTGAACGCTGGCAGAAGACGTCAGACCTCCCAAAAGGCAAGAAGCTCCCCACGTACCTGGGTAGGGCAAAAGAAAAAAGAATAAACAGAGACGAAAGGATAGGGACGGGACCTGCACCAGTGGGAGGGAGCTGTGAAGGAGGAAAGGTTTCCACACACTAGGAAGCCCCTTCGTGGGCGGAGACTGTGGGTGGCAGAGGGGGAAAGCTTCGGAGCCGCGGAGGAGAGCGCAGCAACAGGGATGCGGAGGGCAAAGCGGAGAGATTCCTGCACAGAGGATTGGTGCCGACCGGCCCTCACCAGCCCGAGAGGCTTGTCTGCTCACCCGCCGGGGTGGGTGGGGTTGGGAGCTGAGGCTCGGGCTTTGGAGGTCGGATCCCAGGGAGAGGGCTGGGGTTGGCGGCGTGAACACGGCCTGAATGGGGTTAGTGCGCCACAGCTAGCCGAGAGGGAGTTTGGGAAAAGGTCCAGAGCTGCCAAAGAGGCAAGAGACTTTTTCTTGTCTGTTTCCTGGTGTGCGAGGAGAGGGGATTAAGAGCGCTTTTTAAAGGAGCTCCAGAGACAGGCGTGTATAATTGATATTTATAGGACGTTCCATCCAAAAAACACAGAATACACATTTTTCTCAAGTGCTCATGGAACATTCTCCAGGATAGATCATATCCTGGGTCACAAATCAAGCCTTGGTAAATTTAAGAAAATTGAAATTGTATCAAGTATCTTTTCCGACCACAATGCCATGAGACTAGATATCAATTATAGGAAAAGAACTGTAAAAAATACAAACACATGGAGGCTAAACAATACACTACTTAATAACGAAGTGATCACTGAAGAAATCAAAGAGGAAATCAAAAAATTCCTAGAAACAAATGACAAGGCAGACACGATGACCCAAAATCTATGGGATGCAGCAAACGCAGTTCTAAGAGGGAAGTTTATAGCAATACAATCCTACCTTAAGAAACAGGAAACATCTCGAATAAACAACCTAACCTTGCACCTCAAGCAATTAGAGAAAGAAGAACAAAAAAAACCCAAAGTTAGCAGAAGGAAGGAAATCATAAAAATCAGATCAGAAATAAATGAAAAAGAAATGAAGGAAACCATAGCAAAGATCAATAAAACTAAAAGCTGGTTCTTTGAGAAGATAAACAAAATTGATAAACCATTAGCCAGACTCATCAAGAAAAAAAGGGAGAAGACTCAAATCAATAGAATTAGAAAGGAAAAAGGAGAAGTAACAACTGACACTGCAGAAATACAAAAGATCATGAGAGATTACTACAAGCAACTCTATGCCAATAAAATGGACAACCTGGAAGAAATGGACAAATTCTTAGAAAGGCACAACCTGCCAAGACTGAGTCAGGAAGAAATAGAAAATATGAACAGACCAATCACAAGCACTGAAATTGAAACTGTGATTAAAAATCTTCCAACAAACAAAAGCCCAGGACCAGATGGCTTCACAGGCGAATTCTATCAAAGATTTAGAGAAGAGCTAAGACCTATCCTTCTCAAACTCTTCGAAAATATAGCAGAGGGAGGAACACTCCCCAGCTCATTCTACAAGGCCACCATCACCCTGATACCAACACCAGACAAAGAAGTCATAAAGGAAGAAAACTACAGGCCAATATCACTGATGAACATAGTTGCAAAAATCCTTAACAAATACTAGCAAACAGAATCCAACAGCACATTAAACGGATCATACACCATGATCAAGTGGGGTTTATCTCAGAAATGCAAGGATTCTTCAATATATGCAAATCAATCAATGGGATACACCATATTAACAGATCGAAGGAGAAAAACCATATGATCATCTCAATCCATGCAGAGAAAACTTTTGACAAAATTCAACACCCATTTATGATAAAAATTCTGCAGAAAGTAGGCATAGAGGGAACTTTCCTCAACATAATAAAGGCCATATATGACAAACTCACAGCCAACATTGTTCTCAACAGTGAAAAACTGAAATCATTTCCTCGAAGATCAGGAACAAGACAAGGTTGTCCACTCTCACCACTATTATTCAACATAGTTTTGGAAGTTTTAGCCAAAGCAATCAGAGAAGAAAAAGAAATAAAAGTAATCCAACTTGGAAAAGAAGAAGTAAAGCTGTCTCTATTTGCAGATGACATGATACTATACATAGAGAATCCTAAAGATGCTACCAGAAAACTACTAGAGCTAATTAATGAAATTGGTAAAGTAGCAGGATACAAAATTAAGGCACAGAAATCTCTTGCATTCCTATACACTAATGATGAAAAATCTGAAAGTGAAATTAAGAGAACAGTCCCATTTACCATTGCAACAAAAGGAATAAAATATCTAGGAATAAACCTACCTAAGGAGACAAAAGACCTGTATGCAGAAAACTATAAGACATTGATGAAAGAAATTAAAGATGATACAAACAGATGGAGAGATATACCATGTTCGTGGATTGGAAAAAGCAACATTGTGAAAATAACTCTACTACCCAAAGCAATCTACAGATTGAATGCAATCCCTATGAAACTAGCACTGGCATTTTTCACAGAACTAGAACAAAAAAATGTCACAATTTATATGGAAACGCAAAAGACCCTGAATAGCCAGAGCAATCTTGAGAAAGAAAAACGGAGCTGGAGGAATCAGCCTTCCTGACTTCAGACTATACTACAAAGCTACAGTAATCAAGACAGTATGGTACTGGCACAAGAATGGAAATATAGATCAATAGAACAGAATAGAAAGCCCAGAGATAAACCCACACACATATGGTCACCTTATTTTTGATAAAGGAGGCAAGAATATAAAATGGAGAAAAGACAGCCTCTTCAATAAGTGGTGCTGGGAAAACTTGACAGGGACATGTAAAAGTATGAAATTAGAACACTCCCTAACACCATACACAAAAATAAACTCAAAATGGATTAAAGAGCTAAATGTAAGGCCAGACACTATCAGACTCTTAGAGGAAAACATAGGCAGAACACTCTATGACATCAATCACAGCAACATCCTTTTTGACCCACCTCCTAGAGAAATGGAAATAAAAAGAAAAATAAACAAATGGGACCTAATGAAATTTAGAAGCTTTTTTTTTTGCACAGTAAAGGAAACTAAACAAGATGAAAAGACAACCCTCAGAATGGGAGAAAATATTTGCAAATGAAGCAACTGCCAAAGGATTAATCCCCAAAATATACAAGCAGCTTATGCAGCTCAATATCAGAAAAACAAACAACCCAATCCAAAAATGGGCAGAAGACCTAAATAGACATTTCTTCAAAGAAGATATACAGTTTGCGAACAAACACATGAAAGAATGCTCAACATCATTAATCATTAGAGTATTGCAAATCAAAACTACAATGAGATATCATCTCACACTGGTCAGAATGGCCGTCATCAAAAAATCTGCAAACAGTAAATGCTGGAGAGGGTGTGGAGAAAAGGGAACCCTCTTGCACTGTTGGTGGGAATGTAAATTGATACAGCCACTGTGGAGAACAGTATGGATGTTCCTTAAAAAACTAAACATAGAACTACCGCACAACCCAGCAATCCCACTACTGGGCATATACCCTGAGAAAACCATAATTCAAAAAGAGTCATGTACCACAGTGTTTACTGCAGCTCTATTTAAAATAGCCAGGACATGGAAGCAGCCTAAGTGTCCACTGACAGATGAATGGATAAAGAAGATGTGGCACATATATAAAATAGAATATTACTCAGCCATAGAAAGAAACGAAATTGAGTTATTTATAGTGAGGTGGATGGACCTAGAGTCTGTCATACAGAGTGAAGTAAGTCAGAAAGAGAAAAACAAATACCATATGCTAACACATATATATGGAATCTAAGGAAAAAAAAGGTCATGATAACCTAGGGGCAAGACGGGAATAAAGACACAGACCTACTAGAGAATGGACTTGAGGATATGGGGAGGGGGAAGGGTAAGCTGTGACAAAGCGAGAGAGAGGCATGGACATATATACACTACCAAACGTAAGGTAGGTAGCTAGTGGGAAGCAGCAGCATAGAACAGGGAGATCAGCTTGGTGCTTTGTGACCACCTAGAGGGGTGGGATATGGAGGGTAGGAGGGAGGGAGATGCAAGAGGGAAGAGATATGGGAACATATGTATATGTATACCTGATTCACTTTGTTATAAAGCAGAAACTAACACACCATTGTAAAGCAATTATACTCCAATAAAGATGTTAAAAAAGAAAAACGAAGTTAATATGAAAGAAGTTGTGACTGTGTTTTTAAGTATGAATATTTACTGGATTTGAAATCAGTGGGTTGTGAATTTCAGTACTGGCTCTATCAGCTTATAGAGGTTCAGGGGTAGAAATTAAGATTTTAACGTTTATTTCTTAATCTGTAAAATGAGGATAATGACACTTGCCAGACATTTCTCACTCTGTTGTCTTGATAGTCACATAATATGATCACATTATGTATATATATATATGTTTCTTTAGAGTAAGGAATCATTAAAAGTAATGTAAACGTTGTTTAAATTCAACAATTACAATAAGTTTTTCTTAGAGAAGTTAGACTTTATCAGCACCAGAGTTCCAAGTGGAATGATGATATGCCTCCAAAGGAATGACCTCCTCCACTCAGGAAATCAGTGTTCCCTTCACAGATGAACTACTGTAGGTGAAATGGGTTTCAACAAAGTTGCCACAGGGAATTGAACCTTGGAATGCAATGAAAGATGGAAGGAGATTAAAATTAGTGGGGCCTTATGAACTGTAATTGTTTTTAGACCTTGGGGTTTTCTTGTAACTGAAAAAAAGAAAGAAAGAAAGAAAGAAAACAAAGACTTCTTTGTCTTTTTTTCTGTCAGTCATTAGATACCTGCTTCATTGTCCCATATTCAGACTGGTTATTTTATTGAGAATTGTTGCCAATGCTGTGTGCTGTGTTTAGGAAAAGGGTGCTAGAGGGGAGTAATTACAAGTACTTCTGGCCTTTCATCAAAACCCAGGAATCTTAAGTGACAGCTGTTTGAGGGACTTGTCATTCAATTCAGTGGTTTGAAATTCTGCCAGTGGTTAAAAAACCTGTGGTTCAAGAGTTTGCAGCCACTGCGGCCTGCACAGTCTTACCAGAGCACTCACATTTCATCGGAAACCACCATTTTGTTGGGCCACAAGGATGCAGGGCAGACATCCTGACCACGATGTTTATTTCTGGAGGGCAAAAATCACAATGGAAATTGGACCTGAGTCAAGCAGAAAATGATGTTTCCCCTAAAATGTATAACATGCAGTTAGAAATGAAATGTCTGTATGTGTTTTTAGTCCACTGAGCAGATGTGGAAAGAGTTAGCACTGGCGGAGAGTGAGATTTTCCTATATTGCTCTTTCTTTCCTTCCTGTTAGGTAGAGACGTCATTTCTACCTCAACCAATAATAATTAAATTTCTCTTTCATAGTGTTGCAGTAGATGCATGTGGGATGAAAAGAAAGTAGGAAGTAAAGTACTTTATAGCATTTGCAAATTAGTTGAGGAGTTACAGTAGATAAGGTACAATTTCGAGGCGATTCATAAGCCCCAGTGAGACTTGTAAGTATTGATTGAGTTCAGGAGAGCCTGAGAGCTAGGGAATGAACTCCCTCAAGTGAGATTCCTAATGAGTGGGTTTCTGGGAGAGAATGAGAATGCCACCAAACCCAAGCTGCAAGAGGTGGAGATAGCACCTCCCTGAAATACTCCTTTAGAATCAGTCTGGTCCATCTCTCTTGTTTCCTTTATCTTGAATGTTCTCTGCTTGGCTTTTTTTCATGTTAGAATTGTAGTGCTCTCTGTATTAGAGGTCAAATATTTACTTATTATCCATTTTCCATGGATATAGTATTGCCTTTTGCTCTGGAAAATGGTTAAGATTATCTCGATGAGGTCTCTTTCATAGGTAAATCTCTAATTTTAAAAAGTTTTAGAATATTATGCTAAAACCTCTTAAAACCATGCTAGATAGATTTATTTATAATAAATAAATTAAATAGAAATAAATAGTAAATAAAGAGATTGTTTCTTAGAACCTGTCCTATAGGCTAGGAGAAATTATGTGAAGTGTTCTTACCTCAATTTTATGTTATTGCAATTAAAACAAACATCAGATGGGTGTTGTGGAACTAATGTAAGATAAAAATATTTATATATGAAAAAGCAAAATGAGGTTAACCTATCTCATGTTTTATATCCTTCCTTGATGTCATCCAAATTTCCTATTGACAGGATTACATTGCCTTTATTTTAAACTTGGTGGTCAAGCAGAAAGCCTTTCCTATCAATGTCTGTCCTTGCTCCACCAATTTAAGAAGCCTGTTCTCTGAGAACAAAGGATATCCCGTTCAAAAAGTTGCCCCCTGTAACCCTAACCTGATACCTGTTTGCCTTTAAACCTTCCACAGTAGATCATTCCTCAAGCACACAAAGGCATCCCCTCTCCCAGCTCCACATTTATCAGCAGGAGAAAAGCAAACACCACCATTTCTCAGGTACACAGTGTCTCCACACCTATTACAGTTGAGGGCAGTGGTGACCTCACACTGGCCCAAACCACCCACGAGTAGCCTTTGATGTTACTGGAGCCTCATGTTTTTATACAGTCTAAACACCCTACGTTTGAACTGCAAGAGTCCTGTTTCCAACCATATTAGAAGTGGTATCAAAGATGGTCACATTTTAATGGTCTTTCACTCTCAGAGAGAGCAACAGGCAAGGGAAAAGGTGGTGAGGCTGTGTTTCTTCCCTGTTTTTAACTCTCCTGCCCATCCATTCTCCACCTTTCCTTCCCCACACTATCCATAGGCCACACGACTGTCATTGGAGGGATTGACTGGTTCTGGGAAAAGAAAAAGCCCTCAGGGAAAATGAAACCATTTCTTTTTACAAGTTAAAAAACCCCAAACTCCACGAGAGATAACTTTATGTGAACTTTTCCCAGCAGAGTAGGGGTCATTTTTGGGGTTAGGCACTTGGTGGATTTATATCAATAGCCCACTGGGAAAGTAGTCACAAGAGGATAATAATTAGCCAGTGGGCCAAGGAAGTCAGGAGTTCCAGATATAAGGCTGATGATCATTTGAGCAAGAAGAAAGTTTAGCAGTCATATTGCACAAGAAATTCGTTTTATAGATGAGGATATTCTTGGTGTGATCAAATTATTTCAAGTTTAGGATGGTGTTGAAAGGCTCTGAGGAGCTATCTTTGATTATTATACACACACATAGGGGAGTTAAATCTTATGTTCAGACACTTAACCATCATATTTGTTTATGGAATTAGTAATAACACACACTTCCTATGTGATTATGTGTCTCATACTCTTCTAAGCACTTGATTTAATTCATTTTACCCTCATTAACTATGAGTTAGGTACTATTGTTTTCATTTCAGTTTTTCAGATGGGATAACTGAGGCATAGAGAAGTTAAATAACTAGCTCAAGGTCACCCAGGTAGGAAGTGGCAGAGGCAGAATCCAAAGCCAGGCTTTGGGCTGCTGAGTCCATACCCTAGGCCAACACATTATACTATGTCTCTGACAGTATCTTCCTTAGAAAGTCAAAAATAGAATTTTTTTTTGTTTCTCACCAGTTTTAAAATTGAAATGATTAGATTAATTTTTTTGAAAGAAAATGACACTTCTGTATTTATGTTGCTCTTACTGTGTCAGCACAATGATATATAAATATTCAGTTGATCAACTTCTATGTTTGCCTGCCAAGCAACAGTGCTCACTAGGAAGAAAACCCTTATGAAGCTTTGATTAAATTGTCCCATTTGTATACCTCTCTGGATGGAAAAATGGCTTTGGAAATTACTTTCTTTGAAATTGTTAGAGCCTTTTGTTTACCAAACAGTGTACACTGTTAAAAGTAAAACTTCCTCTGTGTTCTAAAGTTTGGCCCAGTTGGTTAATCTTTCAGGACTGTTGAAAACAGGGCTTTAATTAGCAATTTTATCAGTTAACCCAGTCACTCATCTCCAGTTCTTATCTGAATCCTTGGTAGTGCAGGCACTTAGGGACATCAGAAAAAGGCCGACTTGTCAGTGTGACAGTTGAGAGGACTTCTGTGGAGGGAAAAAGAAAGATCTCAGAAATGGACAGTATTAAATGGAACCTGATACCAATCCAAAAGAAATTATTTCACCAAAGGAAGTTATAATAGGAGTTGGTTTCTCTTGTATTTCTCTGTAATTCTCTATGGCATATCACCTTTGTTGTCAAGACAGAGTCAGTGGTCTTGTGTGATGTGAAGATGGGACCTAAAAAAGGAAATTTCTAAGTCAGTTAGTCACTGAGTTGAACATCACCCTGGAGTGGTTCTTCACTTTGTGACACCAAAGGATTGTTGGGAAAGTTAGCTCAGGGCTTGGAGAACTCAGTTTCCTGGTGAAAGTGAGAAAAATACCAATGACATGAAGTATATAAAAAGAATACTACATTGTGCCTTCTCTAATATAATCCAATCAAGGAGGCTTGGATCTTTTCTTAAGCTCAACTTATTTTTCCTTGTGGTATTGTCTATTGATTGTGTTCCTGATTTACTGAACATCTTGTTTTTCCTGTATTTGCACTATATTAAAATGTATCACTACCTGGAAATAAATCTCTGTTTCATAAGAAATGAAAAGCACTTAAGCTATAAAAAGAAGATCCATAATTTTATCATCCCAGCATGGGCCTGCTATCATTGCAACAGCAGAGCAAGTAACACACACAAAAAATTCCATAAGGGATACACTGGAGCCAGGAGATATTTATGCTTGCCTAAGCAGTTCTGATGATTTGATAGTTGAAATGTTTATGCTTTTGTTCACTTAGATAACGTACTTAGGACATCTTTTTTAAACAACAGATAATCATAGTGGTGTACTAAGGGGGCTGACATAGTGGAAGTGGGTATCTGAGAATTATTAAAACAAACTTAGATGGTTGTAGTATAGGGTGACTTTTTGGTGAAACAATTACTTAGCATTTCATGCTAAAAATGATAGTGTTTTAGATTTATTATAAAACTACAGAAAAACACATTTTTCTTCAGAAGCAGAAGGGTGAAACATTAGTTAGAACTTAAGGAAAATGTACTTTGTTCTTATTTTTCTTTTAGCCATGCTGAAAAGGTAAAATTGGTATATGACCTTATTTTGTCTTTTGTTCTGTATTCTTTTTTCCTCTTTATTGTTTGATTTAATTTCAAAGTAGCTAAAAGTGCCAAAATCAAAGGCCAGGTTAAATTTTCCCTGAAGGATATTGAATATCATGGTCATTATTCTAATAAAAAGAGGTTTGTTTAGCTGCTTTGATTTAAACAAGCTTGATAGCCCCTTTTCTGAGAAAGATGCCTCTTGCTTAAAGTTTTCTCACAGCTAAGCAAGCTAAATATCATGCCAATCTTTGAACTTGTAGCAAGCTGGAATCTTGCTGCCTTCACTTATTTGTTGAGAAGTATTAGCAAATAAAAAGCAAAACTTGGCTTAATAGGCTTTATTAGGCTGTTTTCTATAGGTAAACTCTAAAGGATATTTGAATTTCATACTTTATTAATTCCACTAATGGGACATTTGCAACACAATTCCTGACTATTCATGGGGCTAAAGATTTCTCAGAATTATAGGATAACTACAATAATTATATCATATATATATTATAGATACTATGTATTATATAGTAATGTGTATGTATGATTAATAATAACTTTAAGTAGTTAAATAAGTGAGTTCCAAGCATCTCTCTCCCTGACCATTACCTCATAATTTCTCAGTTCATACCCTCTGGTACCCAGATACCTACATCTAACTGGGATCTATAATATGTTGTTCCATCATCTTTCATTGTCCCTCCCTAGTCTCATATCCCTCCTTTCCTCTTTAGCTGACTTACATTCTATCATTATAATCACTTACTTGCATATTACCTTCAACTCTTTGCCCCTTTCTTTGTTCTACTAACTTCTTGCCTGCTCTGATACTGAGCAGCTGAACATAGCTAGATAAACACTCATAAGCCAGCTGACTGGCCTCATTTGAAATCCATGACCACTAACCTCAAGTGAATCTCAGATGACCACAGTCTGTTTGCATTTCCCTAATCCATTCACTCTCTCCATCTCTTAGTAGAATTAGTGGTTCTCAACCAGGGGCAGTTTTGCCGCCAGAGGACCTTGGCAATATCTGGAGATATTTTTGGTTGTCATAACCTGGAAGAGGGAGTGCTACTGGCATCTCGTGGGTGGAGATAAGGGATGCTGCTAAACATCCTATGATACACAGACAGCCCTCCCTGCCCCACAAAGAATTATCAACCCCTAAATACCTGTAGTGCTAAGGTTGAGAATACCTGTGTAAAGCATTTAATATCTTTTCTCTCCTTAAACTTCCCGACACTCCCTCTAATCTGTACTTTCAACTGATTTTCCTTTTTCATCTGAGAAGAGCAATTTTAAGAGACTTGCTTAAGCACACACTGGCACATTTGCCCACCTTCCTGTATCTGTGCTTTCCTTCCTGTTACTAAGGATGGCTATCTCTGATCTTAGATAAGGCCAACCCCTCTAAATGTATACTGGTTCCCATTCCCTCTCCTCTATTGAGGGACAGAGCGCCAGTAATTTTCCATTTTATGTCTTGAATTACCAATATCCCCCCTTGCAGTGGATCATTCCCATCAGCAAAACAATACGCTGATAGTATCTTCTATCTTAAAAATAACAAACCCCCCTAAATCTCTCTTGATTTCACATTCTCTTTTAGGGGCAGCATGGTCCCTAATTTTTCTCCTCTCATTCTCTCTCAAACCTGTTCCAACCAGATTTTCATCCCCTCCACTCCAGACAAACAGTTCTTATAAAAGTCACCAAGCATGTGTCCACTGTTTAATCCAGTGATCATTTGTCTTCAACTTTTCTTGTGCCATCAATCAATGACTTTTTACACAGTCAATCATCCCTCTTTCTTGAAACCCTTTCTTCACTTGGCTTCAGGACACCACAGTCTCCTAATTTTCTTCCTCCTTCATGTATCTTTCCCCTCAGCTTCCTTTTTAGCAAATTATTGAACCTGAGGGGGTGGTTTGTGGGAACCTCTGACTTTGTAGCCAAGTTGGACAAAAGTATGGTAAGCTGAGGACTTGATATTGACCACTGGTGCCTGAAGTGACGGTAGTCCTGTGGGACTGAGCTCTTAAACCTGTGGCATCTGACACTATCTCTGTATAGTTAGTGTTAACTTGTAGGACACTTGGTTGGTGTCAGAGAGTTGGAGAATTGGTTGGTGTGAGGAAAAAGCCAATCATTTGGTATCAGGAGTGGGATTTTCTAGAACAGCCCTGGCTCATGGATGATGTTGAAGAAACACTCTAATGGAGAGGACAGGGCCCAGAAGGGTTCCACAATAAGATGGAAATGGTTTATACCAGATTGAGCTACCAAAGGAATGCAAGGAGGATATAGGCATGAGTAGGGATCCTCTTTTTTCTAAGTATGAATTTGGAATTGTGTGAGGAGCAGCTAGATTCTATTGCCACTTGGATAGTGCCCTATAAACAACTCCCAACTGACCAACAAAGAGCTGTTTGGCTTATGGATGGTGGTTCCAAGGTGAATGGAAAACATCCTATTTAGAAGGCCACCACTCTGATAGCGGAAGGTAAAAATAAATCAGCTCAGTGGGATAAGTTGCCTGGTCTTTTCTTAGCAGTGATGGAACAATTGAACAATGACAAACGCCCCTATGTTTTGGTTTTTATTGACTCATGGGTGATGACCAATGGCTTGGCCTTATGGTCAGGCAAGAGGGAAGTGGACACCTGGTCTACTAAAGGAATGCTTTTATAGGACACAGCTCTATGGAAATCACTATGGGAATTTGAGGGTTGCATTAAAGTAGGACATGTTGATGCCCATCAGAAGAATCCTCTTCCAGGTTCAGAAGGTAATTGGAAACACCAAGTAGACTTTTTGGTTCATTCTACTGAAGTGGTTCATTCTACTTGGATCCATAAACTGAGCAGACATGGTGTGGGAGACTGCAGTAATGCAGAGATAGGCTGAATCTGGGCATATTCCTCTTGCACCCTCTGAGGCACAAAGTGCCAACAAGAACTGTTCTGTTAGAGACTGCAGAGAGACAGAGATTACAGATGGCTATGGGGAAGATTCCTAGGGGGAAGGCCTTGCACATAGCTGGCAAGTGTATTATATTAGACCAATGCTGGTAGCCCCAGGAGGCTATGAATGGATCGTGACAGGAATAGACACCCTATACCAGGCTTTGCATACTTTGTGATAGATGCAAATGCTCATTATACCATTAAAGGATTGGAATAGAAGGTACTGTACCAATTTGGGCTGCTGAGTTATATTTCTTCAGACTAAGCAACACATTTTACATCCCATAGTATCCAACAGTGTTCAAAGAGCTATCAAATCAAGTGGACATATCATGTTGCATTTCATCTTCAGAATAATGATCTAATAGAGAATTGAAATAGGCCTTTGAAACATTTGCTGTCCTAAGTTAGGAGAGATATAGGCATAAAGGGCTGGTTTATATGCTTTCATGAGTCTGTTTACATTCATATGAGAGGGCCAAGGGTCAGTCCCCACTGGATAGATTCCCCTGGTTTTCTGAGGGATCTGAGGAAGATGAGGGTGAAGGAGGATGGTAGTGCGACTATACAGGTCTTCCCTTTATCACCTCAGCTTTCTCTTTTTTCTACCTGATGCAGTGGTCCCAGGACCAGGGAAGCAAGCATAGATGATTGCAGGTGCCAGAAGCAGAGATGATTCCTAAGCAAGAGACTTGTAACTATACCTTTAAACTTTTATTCCAGAATTCCCAAGGGCTTGTTAGGATGGATTGTGCCTTCATCCCATCTGATAAAGTTGGGGCTGACAGCTGAATTCTACTATTATGTCTAAGGTTGGGACAGATCATTGGTTCTGTATCTGTGTATCCCTACCCTATCTGAATGGGAGTGATCTGAGGGGAAAACACTTGCTAGACTTGTATTGCTGCCATATATCTGGACCAGCACTGTGGATGAACTTAATGTCCCTTCCAAAGGTGGAAATATTTGGGTAAACATAAATGACAAATGGAGAGAAGGAGAAATAATAGCTGTGGGTAAAGGAATGAATAAGTGGGTAATGCAATGAGGGAAATCCAACATTATATTAATGCTTTGAAGGAAGCTCAGAACAAGGGAATAATATCATTTCTTCGCACAATTGTACCTGATGCCTGGAAGGGTAAAGATATGTGTTTGCTGAGACCAGCCTTGCTTTGGAAAATTGAATGGTGCCATACAAACCTGAGAGGCATTGCTCTGCGAAATATTCTGGTCATATGAGATGATGATGAACTGGACCAAATGTTAATAACTAAGTATCCTTTTTTTTTTTTTCTTTTTTTTTTTT
>NW_006788723.1:368530-453925 GCF_000442215.2 Lipotes vexillifer | reverse complement strand
TCCCACCCCCTTTTTTTTTTCTTTTTTTTTTTTTTTTTTTTTTTTTTCCCTTTTGCGGTACGCAGGCCTCTCAGTGCCGTGGCCTCTCCCGCTGCGGAGCACAGGCTCCAGACGCGCAGGCTCAGCCGCCGTGGCTCACGGGCCCAGCCGCTCCACGGCACGTGGAATCCCCCCCGGATCAGGGCACGAACCCGTGTCCCCTGCATAGGCAGGCAGACCCCCAACCACTGTGCCACCAGGGAAGCCCCTGTGCCAGTATCTTTTAACTTTCATTTTCAGGTTATATCTACTACAGAGGATATCATCTGGGAAGGAATTTCTGAGAACTGCTTTCTGTTGACACCTCAAAATGTGTAGTGTGTGGTTCCCAGCAAACTGATCCCTGTGTAACTATAAACAATGATGATCAAATGCTTAGAAAGGTCCCTGGCTATAATGGATAAAATATATTGGCAGCATGCCCAACACGCTACAGTATGCCAGGCACAAATACACATCACCCTTGTTTTTGTGGGTGGAAAGTGCAAAATAGGGAAAAACAATGGGGTCCTGATGGGATTAAAACAATGGCCGTCAAGTGGTAGATCTGCGTTCTCCTGGGCAATGGCCCCACACTGAGGTGGAGAAGGCTGTGAGAGGTCTTATGGCATATACTCAAACTAAGTTGCATCTAGGTGTGCCTACCACTCAACTAACTCTAGCATGAGGGACCAAACATTCTGGAGTGCAAAACATGTATACTAACTGCACTTAGGCGTTTGGCACATAATGGCTACACAAGCATGATAGATTAAAACAACACTGGCTCATAAGACAAAAAGAACCTTAGTGGAGATAGGTGCCAGTCTAGGTATCCTGGGACAAACTGAATTTGTTTTTAATGAGGAGCACCATTCAAAGGAAAAGGATTTATTAACTAGGATAAGCCTGTCAGAGGGTGTTCTCTTTCGGAGGAAGGCAAAGGATGGAAGTCAGCCTGGAAAGATGGGGATTTAGCAAAGTGGATCAATCAAACTCAGCATATAATGCTGAATGATTCTAGAACCCAGCATTGGGAAAAGGCTTGTACTTGACTATTTTAATACAAATGGAGGCTGAAGTGGCCACGGGACAGTGGCCCTCAGTGCTAGCCAAATTTATATATATAGTCTTCCTCAGAGTAAACTTTTCAGTGTGGTATAAAACATGTTTACTAATAAACTCAAATATCTCTAGTTCTACTGTAAAAAAGAAGCCCAAAGTGAATAAACCTATGCTCAATAATTAACATTTCAGTATTTTATTTTATTTGGAACTGATCTAGATATTCAATGAATATCTATCATTTAACTGATCTCAGTAGAACTTTAAGGTTTCAAGCTACCAATAAGATTTTGGAAACTTTTTAAAGTTTATTTTTATTTATTTTTAACATCTTTATTGGAGTATAATTGCTTTACAATGGTGTGTTAGTTTCTGCTGTATAACAAAGTGAATCAGCTATACATACACATATATCCCCATATCTCTTCCCTATTGCATCTCCCTCCCACCCTCCCTATCCCACCCCTCTAGGTGGTCACAAAGCACTGAGCTGATCTCCCTGTGCTACGCGGCTGCTTCCCATTAGGTATCTATTTTACATTTGGTAGTATATATAAGTCCATGCCACTGTCTCACTTCATCCCAACTTCACCTTCCCCCCTCCCTGTGTCCTCAAGTCCATTCTCTATGTCTGCATCATTATTCCTCCCCTGCCCCTAGGTTCTTCAGAACCTTTTTTTTTTTTTTGATTCCATTATATGTGTTAGCATACGGTATTTATTTTTCTCTTTCTGACTTACTTCACTCTGTATGACACTCTCTAGGTCCATCTACCTCACTACAAATAAGTCAATTTCGTGGAAACTGTTTTGAAGTAGACATACCATAAAGCATAGTTGTAATTGAAAATTTCATTTATAAATTTTATCTTACATCTGTTTAATTCACTTGTTCTTAACAATTATGTTTAGATTAGTCATGAAAATTTCATGAGACATTAAACAGTTCATTATCATTTTAAGTTATCATTCTTGTTGACAAATTCTCTGACAGAGGTGACATGAGCTTATTTGACTGTTAGTAAATGTAGGTATAATAAAAGTATTATATTTAATGCTGATAACTCTAAAGGCATGCCTGTTTTAATTAAACCAACAAACATAAACTAGCTTTTATTTACTGAAGAATATCCTAGATCATGTGAACTTAATAAAACATTTGTGTTAGTTTTTATATTTCTGAGAGTACACTTGATTTATATAAATGCTTGTTTGTCTTTAATTCAATTAAATAGAGCTCTTTATAAATTAATTTTGACAATACTTTTGGAGGTAGAAAAAAATCACATTTATAATATACATACATAGACATACATAAACATACAGGTGCAAACAGATCTTATAGCTTTTGTTTTAAAATTTTAGCCACAAGACAGGTATAATAATTCATAACCTACTAGTTTATAAAAGAACAACTGGATCAAAATCATGTTTCTAGCAGATGGAATAAGTTTACCTTCTCAGATGGTGAAAGCTTTTACTAACATTTGTGGAAGAGACTTTTACGATATTTTTAAGGCCTAGTTTTCAAAATAGGCTTTCCTTTCCTTTTTATTTATTTTTTTTCTTTTCCCTCTTTCTGATAAGAATTAACTTGGTTCCTGGAGAAGACCATGTAGAAAACTTACATCTCAAAAGATACAGAGAAAGAATGCAAATTCCACCAAGAGGGACTTTTTTTCCATAAGTCCAGATCTTTACAATAATTGCAAGCCTTTGAAATGAATAGGAAGGTTTTGAGATTGGTTAAAAAATAGGTGAATTTTGAAGTGTTTTTAGAGCTACACTTCCGTTCTTATAAAGATTAGATTTGTAAGATAAGTACGGTTGTTTTTAATTCCTCAAAGAATTGGGTTGCAAACTGCATGATGTAAAGTGGCTGCTCCGCCCATCCAACTACATTATTCAGTTTGCTTCTTTATATCAGGGAGAAGATCTTCAACTAAAATGGAAATCAGAAATTTCCCATGTTCTAGATTTAGAACTGTGTGTCTCTGGAATGTTTTAGTAAATCCTTCCATAAAGCCTCGAGAATGTTTTTCCTCCCCTCTGGGTACATGGGTTCATTTTAGCTTAGGGGAGAAAGCCTCAAAAAAAGTTCTTATCAGACTTTGAATATAAGCTTCTAATTTGGCCAACCTCTGACCATAGAGCTACTTAAAAAAAACAAAAATCTCATATATCTTGTCGGGTTTCAGCGGGGACAAGCAGTAAATATTCCTGGCAGTGTTGAACACCACCTTGGCCACAAGAGGCATCCCCCCAAAAGGTGCAAAACATACCACCCTCCCAAAATCCAGAGTCACTCCCAAGGATAACTTAAAAAAAGAGACCCAGATCATTCCCCTTGAGAGCTGGCAACAGTCAGCAAGACCCTAGCTGCAAATGGGAGTACTTTTCTAGCCACAAGTGGGGTGCAACCCACATTTATGTCCAGCCATATTTTGGGGGCTCTCAACCTTATGGTTGCCAAGCTAAGTTCTCAGGACACAAAATGAGACAAACAAGAAGGCAGTAGCTGTTCCTGGTAGAGAAAGACTTGACAACCAGTGGGTACCTGAAAGCAAGTTCACGAGTCACAATTCAAAGATTTAATTCTTACAGATTTTTTTGCCTGCCAGTTTGAATTTGGAAAGAAAGGGACAATGTGAAATTTTACCTTTCTCTCTCAACCAGGCACCACAGATGGAAATCTAGGACAGCTGACTTGCGTAAGAATTCTCACCCTTTACAGGTTTCTGCCAGTTTTCCCAGGATTCTGTCTGCAGGTCCTGGAGCAAGTGGGGTGTCCCAGCAGGTCTCATCTCGGTACCAGAAACTATAGAGGAGGAAAAATAATTTTTCCTCTACCCTTTGTGGTGAATGCTTGGCTGAGACCCCTTTTTCTCTAGGGCGTCTCATGAATAGATAAACTTATTTAGCTTAAAAGTTCTCCACTGTGGCCACTTTAATTCAAGATTATTTTGGTAAGGTTAAACTGCTTGTTCAGCCTTAAAACACAATTTTATTCACCTGAGGCCTCACACTGGACCCAGTCCAGCTTAAGTTGGACCTAGTCTGACCCTGGACCCAGTCCAACCCCAGACCCAATCTGGTTTTTAAGGCAGACCCAGTCTGGAAAAAGAAATGCTCAAATAAATTCTGAAAGCTCATAATGCAAAATCTATAGAGCTAGGATCTGAGAGGAACTTTCCCACGACCTCCAGAAGCAGCAAGAAACCAGCAGGCTTGAGGGGCTCAAGAGGTACCCATGCCTTTTCACTTATCGTTCTGGGAACCATCGGGTCTCCTTCAGTTCCCTCTTTTGACACCATTAAAGGATTAAACTGAGGCATATTAAAGTTTTTTTTTTTTTTACATCTTTATTGGAGTGTAATTGCTTTACAATGGTGTGTTAGTTTCTGCTTTATAACAAAGTGAATCAGTTATACATATACATATGTTCCCATATCTCTTCCCTCTTGCATCTCCCTCCCTCCCACCCTCCCTATCCCACCCCTCCAGGCGGTCACAAAGCACTGAGCTGATCTCCCTGTGCTATGCGGCTGCTTCCCACTAGCTATCTACCTTACGTTTGGTAGTGTATATATGTCCATGCCTCTCTCTCGCTTTGTCACAGCTTACCCTTCCCCCTCCCCATATCCTCAAGTCCATTCTCTAGTAGGTCTGTGTCTTTATTCCTGTCTTACCCCTAGGTTCTTCATGACATTTTTTTCCCTTAAATTCCATATATATGTGTTAGCATATGGTATTTGTCTTTCTCTTTCTGACTTACTTCACTCTGTATGACAGACTCTAGGTCTATCCACCTCATTACAAATAGCTCAATTTCATTTCTTTTTATGGCTGAGTAATATTCCATTGTATATATGTGCCACATCTTCTTTATCCATTCATCCGATGATGGACACCCAGGTTGCTTCCATCTCCGGGCTACTGCAAATAGAGCTGCAATGAACATTTTGGTACATGACTCTTCCCGAATTATGGTTTTCTCAGGGTATATGCCCAGTAGTGGGATTGCTGGGTCACATGGTAGCTCTATTTATAATATTAAAGTTTTAAAGTTTATTTGAGCAAAGGTCAATTCGAATTGTGCAGCAATCCATCTAGCAGGTGGAAAGGAGCTCTGAGGAGTTGTACAAAATGACTTTTATAGGCAGGAGGGAGTGGGAACAAGAAAGTTATACTAGGCAAAAGAGTGGGTTAGTTATAGCAAAGTGACTTTCCTTTGGGGGATGGCAAGAGTCTGTCAGGCAGACAACCTAACTAGTGCTGATCAGGTGATTCCTGATTCCCTTTCTGGGAGAGTCAAACTGTAATTAAGTCAAGTCTTGGTTTGGTGATATGGGGCTTAGCATAAGTGATTCCATTTTGGGCCTGTTGTCTTGTTTCTAACATTGACAACCAATATCTGATGTGGGACAGTCTTGTGGGACTGAACCATTAAACCTGTGGAGTTTGATGCTAACTCTTGGTAGTTAGTGTCAGAATTGAATTGTAGGCCACATACTTGGTGTTGGAAAGTAGGAGAACTGATTGGTGTGAGAAAAAAACCACTCACTCTGTGTCTGCCCAAACTCTAAACACTGACTGCTCCAGGCCTCAGCCCTAGATCTCTTCTCTGCCCTGTCTACACTGGCTCCTGATTAGAGAATACATTTAGTTTCATGACTTTAAATACATTCTTGAATCCCAGGTTTTGATTACCAGCCTGAATTTTATCATCAATTTCAGACTCTTTTGTCCAGGTGTCTTCTTTATATATTCACTTAGATGTCTAGTGCATATCTCAAACTTAGCATTTGTAAAACCAAACTCCTGTTCTTTCCTCCCCAAACTTCTCCTGTCATACTTTTTCTCAATAAATGATAAGTTCATTCTTCCCGCTGCCACAGCCAAAAACCTAGGTGTTATCCTTGTCTCCTTTTTTGTGATCTCACATCCTGCGTCCAATCTATCAACAATTCCAATTAGCTCTGCCTTTAAAAACATCAGAATTTGACAATTCCTCACCATCTTCATGGTACCATCCTGATCAAGCCACCATTATTTTTACTTGGAATATGGAAAAATGCACAATATCATTCACATTTCTTTCACTCTTGCTGCCATCTATACAACAGTATAAACTTGAGGGGGCAGATAAATTAGGAGCTTGAGATTAACAGATATACACTACTATATATAAAATAGATAAACAACAAGGTCCTACTGTATAGCACAGGGAATTATATTCAATATCTGTAATAACATATAATGGAAAAAAGCTGAAAAAGAAATATATATATAAAACTGAATCACTTTGCTGTGCACTGTAAATCACCTATACTTCAATAAAAAAGTAAAACCTTGAAATGATTTTCCCAGCAAGAGATCCTAAAATAAACAATGTAATATAATTATGACACAATGTTGGTTAAACACTTGATAATTATGTTTCTATACATATTATCCAGATCCTTATATGTGATTATTTTTAGATATGAATATTTTTAAGAGACTATGAAAAATAAATATCAAAACTCAATTATGTCCATCAGAGGAAGCTATGGCGCTAATAACCCATCTTAGTGTCTTTCTCTGCCTCTTTGTGAGAAGTGTGATTACCATGGAAAGCTTATGATATTTGGAATCAGTATTAGCTTTGAAATCTGTCTCTTCCACTTACTAACCATGTGATCTTCATCTATTCATTTTACTCCTCTTAGTTACTGTTTTTATAAAATGACTTGGCAGCATTTTTTTTGAAACTAGAAAAAATTTATCTTCCCGATTTAAATAGTTTTCAAAGGTTACATCACCTTAAACGTTTTGAGATAGCTTCTATTTTCTCTACTATTGCAATTATGCACTATGCAAAATATAGTGCAACGTTATTCACTTTCTTTTGAATTTATTGCATGTGTCCATGGAGACATTTACTAATCCCTACTCTCAAAAACTCCAAAAGGAGATTATGTTTACACTTTTAATAGAGAAAGTGAAAAAATAGATAGGGTTCAGTTAACTCAGTTGACTATATAGACGTTTTCTTTTGGAAGGGGAAAATTAAATAAGCCTCACAATAAATAGATTTATATTTTATTTTTGACTTTACCATCATCAATTTAGGACAATGGAATGAATCATTTTGTATGCTAATAGAGGTCACAGAACAGTCATTGATTTGATACCAATGTCTGATGATTCACACCAGTCCTTTTATTCTGTAACCTTTTAAAGGACATTTATTAACTTTTGTAGGATATCTTTCTATGGGATGTGAGAAAGGTTTATCATATGGAACAAACTCAAAGAAAGATATTAACTTGTATGAGATTAAACAGCACAAAATCAGTGGTCCATTACTCAGAATGGCAGCTGTAGGTCAGCAAATAATTATAATGAAGAAATGATCTTTTTTATGATAATAGGATCCCACAAGTCTTTGGATCATATACTTGCAAAATTGAAAAATGGAAGTTATAAAAAATTAAAAATGGGAAGCGTCTTCGTTCAGCCTGATGTGAAAGGATGGTTGGTGTTTTCCTGCATTGTACCTTTTCTTACTGTTTCTTTAATAAATGAGACGAGAGGGCAAAAAAAAAAAAAAAAAGCGTGGTATAATCACAACTTGGAACATTATAGAGTCATTAAAAACTAATGTTGAAGGATTCTGTGAATACGGGAAATTGTTCACAATATGGTGGCAGATAAAAAGATAACATGACAATTTGTCTAATAGGGTATACTTTTTGTACATATATATCCTTATTTGCACATAAAAATGTTGAGAGCTTATTCTTGAGAGATGATGTATTTCTTATGGTCATTGTAATTACCTCACTAATTTTACTGAATCAATTGTTGGCTAGGAGGCGGTCAGGGAGGTGTGGGGCTATTCTACATAGTCATTCAAGGATTCAGGCTGACATAGGTTCCACCATCTTTAACTCAGAGTTTCCAGTGTCCCCTGGACACTGACAGTCAATTGGAAGATGAGAAAAGAGGGAAAGTGGAAGATCTCTGGAGAGTTTTATGGGCCAGGCTAACAGTGGAGCAAATCACTTCTCCCACATTGGCCAGAACTCAGTTCTATGGCCTCATCTGATTGTAAGAACGGTAGGCAATGTGGTCTTGCCTGTATGCTCAGGAGAAAAAGGGTTTTGGTATATACAGAGCAGTCTTTGTCTCAGGTAAGATCCTGCATAATCTGTATAGTCATTCCCATGCTTTACTCTGTTTTTAAGTGGTCACTGGCTTTCCATGACTCTGCTTAAGTCAGAGAGCAACACATATCATCACTTGATTTTGTACTAATTTTCATTACTCTTGCCACCACTGGAACTTGAGGCTTGCAGCAGGGTTCTGTATGAAGGGACCTAGGGTCAACTTATTAATATTGCATTGGCCAACTCATACTCTGTTGTGTCAATCATTATTGCAATTTGAGTCAGTCTTGACAACTTACCACCAATCCCCTGAGCCTCATGAACTACAAATCATCATAACAAATGACCACAAAAATAAAATGGCTAATTGCAGCCACACAAATTTTATATACTTGGCATTTAGTGCATAGTATCAATAGGTGTTAGTGGAATGCTCCTTGACTGACTGATAGTCTTCCTACATTTTTCAGAGTGGCGTACTTTCCTGTCCATAAGCTGAGAGCCCCTGGAAGGCAGAGACAATGCTCTTATTCTTTAAATCTGCTGTATGTGTTTGTTTAATTAGTTTTTAGTCTCCTTCTGCCATACAGTGGGGAATATACCAGCTTTTATGGTTAAGGCCAAGTGGGAAGATTTCTAGGTTTAGAGGTAGAAGCTAAGCTTGGGAAATAATTGGCTCTCTGACAGGTCCATGGACTCAGTGGTCTTCATTACATATTTTTTGGGTGATTTAGGCAAGTAATTTCTCTTCTCTGTCCACGATTTCTTCATCTGTAAAATGAGGGTAATACTAATAACACCCTCTCTATCTCTGGTATCCCTGTAAAGATCAAATTATTCTTAGTTTTCACTTACAATTTTAAAGGATGTATGTGACATATTTAGACTTTAGATATATATGGGCTTTTACAGTATTCAATTAAATTCTGCTGGTTAGTCTCCATTTATCTTTCTAGATCCATTCTCTAGTCTTCTCCATTTTTCTCTGTTACCTAGAAGGCTGATCTCTATGGATGATTGTCAGCTAGGCACTCCTGACCTATGGATTAAGCCAAAGGGAAGTGCCAACTAGAGATCGGATGGGTGGAAGAAAAAGAATTTTGAGTATTTACTCCACAGCTTCTTCTCTGCCGGGTTGTGGGTTGGCAGTGACTGTGTTCTTTCACCAAAGGCCACAACTCCTGCCTGGTAGGTCTATTCTACAGTTATAGCTTTCTCCATGTTCCTTTGATGGCTTTTCTCCCTTGCCTTTTCAAGCGTATGGGTGGTAGTGGTCTCAGGATTACTAACCTTTGGGTGTTTTTATCATCCCTTATAGTTGCCTTTACTCTGCCTACACCTTTGTTAAGTGGCCCTTCATTAATCTCAGATCATTCACACCTTTTGAGTGTGCCATCTGTATGCTGTTGTGGCTCTGACCTACATGTAATCCAAAGACATCTGTGCTGCATCACCACACTTAAGGAAATGATGGTGGTTAATCCATGAGCTGTAACAGGAGATTTCTTCAGAGATGGAAGTAATCTTCATGTTCCCCTGTATGCATTATGCAGAATCAACACAGGCCAAAGCATATAAACAGAAAATTGAAACAAAATTCCTGACATTTAGGGCCTTGAAATTTCAGAGATGTCATCAACTGAGAAAAAAAACAATGAAAGGGCATATACACACTGAGAAATTTCAGACACAAATTATTTACAAGTTGTGCAAATGTTGTGTATGCCCAGTAATATAGGACATTACACATGCAACCACATTCACCTAGGTCAGCAACTAAGCAGAAGGCCCTCGAATTCTCTCCTGCTTGGGAAACTTTTGGCCCCTCCTCAAAGAAGTTGTGTTTTTCCTCTGAAGATTTCACCTCTGGTGTCCTTTCTTCAAAGTGTTTCTCTGGTATAACACAGGGGTTTAATATATAATTAGGTTGACCCTACATCTCAGTTTGACTGAGACAGTTTCAGTTTAATTAAGTACCAGCTTAATTATTAGTGGCACCCTTTTACATCTTAAAAGTGTTCCAGTTTGAATGATAAATTATGTGGTCCCCCATGTATAATGATTCTTTACTGCTGTTTGTGGAGATCCTGGATATAAGCTGTGTATAACCTGTGTAAATTTCAAATTCACAGCCTCATTCTGCTGTACTGCTTTATTTACATGGACTGTTCTATGAGCATATGTGGCTCTTGGTTTGTTTCTGTTACTGGCTGCCTAGATATGGTAGATTTAATTCTCTGGCCACTTAGTTTTGCTTTCTTGGCCTCCTGGTTTAGCTTTCAATTACAGGTTGAAATAGGCATTCTCTGTAGGTATTTCAAACTTATTTAAGTCCTGCATTCCTTTCTGAAGCAGCGAAGTTCTCTGTCTTTCTTAACAATAAGTCCTTTTCTGATAGTTTGAATAGCAGTAATTTTTTTTCTTTTGTGGAAGTCATTCTGAATTGTTTTATTTCTTTGCTTTCTCCAACTCATTTTTTTCTCCAATTTTAAATGAATCATGATACTTCTGGATATCTCTAGTACCAAGTAGAATTTCAGTTTCTTAGTTTTCAAGTTCTTCATGTTTTTGAACTCTATTTCTCTCTAAAAGGTCAACATTTCACTTTATTGTTACATTCCCTGTGTCAAATCATAAGTATAGTTCTCCCACATTTTGCTCAGTATAAACATTCATAAATTAAACACCCACATTACGTCATAATTGTGTCAACTCTGGGAGACGGTAGAATTTTTATTTTCCTTGGAACTTTGAGGAGAAGTTTTCCTCATGATACATCATTGAAGATTTCTGAAATATAAAACCATAGGCAGAATTTTATCTTTTGCAGTCACCACCACATAATCAGAGATAGGAAGCTTATTAAGGCTCTGAGATAGGATGCACAAAAGTTAAATAACCTGGCGACTGCATGGAATTTTCCCTCTAGCAAATAGTATTTGTTAAATAACTATCTAATCGTGAAAAATTTATTATCTATAAAATGTTTCATGTTTTTAAAGATGGTGGATAGCATTAAAATATTTGCTGCTGTCATTTACTCTGGTTTGTATTTTTAAAATAGTTTAAGTCAAAACATTTTGTCATTTGTTTATTCGTGTGCTCATTCAGTCAAGAATTATTTATTGGGCACTTACTGTATATCAGGTATTGTGTTGGGCACTGAGGATGAAACGATGAATGAGAAAGCCATGGTCATTGCTCTCAGGGAGCTTACAGATGTGTGGAAAACAGTCCCTAATGAAAAGTGTGATACGGGAAGTACATGTGTAAAAGTGCACCTAACTGAGAACTAGTGATCTGTCAGACGAGGCTTCCTTCAGAAAAGTCTAGTCCAAGCTGGGCCTGAGAAATGAGTGTAAATTAGCCAGGACAGCAATGGAGGAGGCTGGGAGAAGGAAAAGGGTGGAAGGTGTTAGAAGAAGAGAGGATAGCATGTGTCCATTGGTCAGGGAGAATAGGACACCTTCAGGGAACCAAAGAGTCTGGCTGGAATGTAGAGTGTGAGAGGTGGCGAGAGGTAAGAATGAGGCTGGCGTGGAAGCAGGGGGCTTATAGGTTGTAAGCCAGAGGAGGAGTTAGGGCCTAATGGTCAGGGTAATGGGGACATATGAATAGTTTGACATCCAGAACCTTTGAGGATCTGGCCCAACGTACTTTTCTGGGATATATTCCTACCATTTATCAATATGTGCTCCAGGGTTCAGACAAGTGGATCACGGGCTGTTGCTGTTTTGGGAAAGTCCTCTTCCATCCATTTGCAGAGACTGTCTTCTCCATTCAACTTTCTTTGATTTTCACAGTTGGGAAATGCCTTCTTCCTGTTTTGAACTCCCAAAGCTCTGTGTACGTGTCTTATGAGGCTTACCTTATAGCTTTTCTTATGTTTATGGCATATCTTAGCTCTCTGCTAGATGATGTCTTGAGGATAAGGATTCATCGTATTCATCTGTCTGTATTTCTGAGAGTGACTGTCTAAGAATTACTGTGAATTTGTTTGGTCCATATTCATCTCCAGTGAATCCATTGCAGTTGGCAACATTCTAACTCACACAATCCAGATATTGGCCTTTTGGAATCTTCCTCCTTTTCTTCATCCTAGGTGTACTTGTAGCATCCTTGGTATACAGGGAGGTAGTATGAACACTGCTGCTCTGACCGCAGCAGAACGAAGGACAGACACCAGTGGCAATGATGGCTTTGGGGGACTGTGGCAGCAGATTGCTCTTCTGCTATTGCAGTGACTGGCCACATCACCTCCTTGAAATGGAACAGGAGGAGGAAAAATTGATGTAACATACAGACAGCAGGGCTAGCAGGCAGCCCGCTAGACAAGGTGTGTGGACTCCTAGATTTTGGGAGGTACTGGAAGGAGATTAAAGTTTTTGTGGAACAGGTGGGAGTTAAGCTAGAGAAATATTTTTGTAGGGCTGCCTTTGTGTTTCACCTTTTACCCCAGGCTGGTATGAGTGGTAAACGTAAGTCACCTACATTATATTTCATTTGTTTCCTCAGATGTACATATAAACATCTTCTAGGAGGGGGGATCCTAATCCTGTGGGACTATTGAGCTGCATGGCTAGAGAAGTAGAGGCACTATCCCTGGTGTGATTAGGAGCTGGGGGTACCTAGCAATATGCCATTGTAGACCTGCAGCTGGTCTGCAGCTCTAAACTGCCACCTCACATTAGGGGCTGTTGGAGGGTGGCACGAGTCTCTCTTCAGGGGTGATCTGGGTTCTGGGGTCCACGCAGTGTATTTGCAGCTCATGAAGTGGCAGACTCAGCCAGATTAGCCTCATCAGCGTTGAAGGGAGCACCAGTCATTTTCCAGACCTGATGGGGAGCTGGGGTCCACATCTTTCAGTTGACCAGTTTTTATTGTTTTAAGCCCTTTGCCATTGCCAGTTTCCATTGAGCTTTGCAGGAGGCCAACCTTCCCTCTGGGAGGTAACCTGTAGGAGATGGATTTTTCACAAGTTTTCCCTTACTTCTCTCTCTTTCCAAACATGTGAAATTAAAGATGCTGAAAATGTTTTATTACCTTTTAATGTATGATTTAATTATTTTATTCTGCTGCACAATTCTTAGCTCTGTAGGAAGCACAATTGAGTTCTTAGTTTTTAACTTAAAAAACTTGTATATTTTATGATGACAGAAAAAATGTTTTGTAGAAAAATTCAGATAATATAAAAGAAGAAAAACTGGGGCAATATTTTTTCCATAGCTTTTTTCCCTCTCTCTAGAGAAAAGCATTAAAAAACTAAAAGCAGAATTACCATAAGACCCAGCAATCCCACTACTGGCATATACCCAGAAAAAAACATAATTCAAAAAGACACATGCACCCCAATGTTCATTGCAGCACTATTTACAATAGCCAGGTCATGGAAGCAACCTAAATGCCCACTGACAGAAGAATGGATAAAGAAGATGTGGCACATATATACAATGGAATATTACTCAGCCATAAAAATGAATGAAATTGGTTCATTTGTAGAGATGTGGATGCATCTAGAGACTGTCATACAGAGTGAAGTAAGTCAGAAAGAGAAAAACAAATATCGTATATTAATGCATATATATGGAACCTAGAAAATGGTACAGATGAACCGGTTTGCAGGGCAGAAATTGAGACACAGAAGTAGAGAAAAAACGTATGGACACTAGCGGGGGAAGCGGCGGGTGGTGGTGGTGGTGGTGTGATGAATTGGGAGATTGGGATTGACATGTATACACTGATGTGTATAAAACAGATGACTAATAAGAACCTGCTGTATAAAAAAAAAAGTGCAAATATATGGGTAACTTTGGAGAATATTAGGAGTTACTTTGATTAGATTAGTGAATTAGATTATTTATGGAATTAGATAAAAATTGTTCATAACCCCAAACAAAAAAGGCTTACAGAAGTTATAGAACAGTTTTGGTGACAATAAGCTAAATGTTAACAGAATTGTAATGCACCTTAGAGAATTCTATCAAATGATAAACTTATTAACTAAGAAATGGTGTCTAAAGATCCAGAAAGCCCATATTGTCTGAGAAGTAATCATGTGACAAAGGTCACCATGAGATAATGACTCAGATCATGCTGGTAGTTTACCTGATTTGGTGCCCATTTTTGTCTGTGTTGCCTAAGGCTCTTACCAGATAGGTCAGCTTAGCTGTAAAGAACCTCAAACTGAGGTTTTGATGTTCCATTTGGGGAGAAAACACTTCCCTGGGCACAAATACTGAGTTAGCTTGTTGAGTCTTAATATTATTAATTAATGCTCCAAAGAGTTAATTCTCTTGTTTGAGTCAAGGAATTTTGGGGCAATTTGTGTTGGATACAATATATTGTTTGATAAAGTAGAATTAAAATAAAATTTAATATTTCTCTCTCCCATCACTGAGAGTTTTTAAGAAAAATGTAAGCCACAGAAAAAATACTGACTCCCAACTACCTAAAAGGAAAAATACATGAATGCAGGGAAGGAGTAGTTTGTTGGGAGAAGATGAGACGATTCTTCCATAATATGTAGAGATATCAAAGCAGTGTTTTTGGATGGTAAAACTTCCTGGTGGTTGCCAAGCTTGTATGGCATAACACTGAGATGTAACATTTATTATTACCAACATTTTGCATGGGTTCTGGATAAACACATTGCCTTCAGAACTTGAAATCTAAATGAAACCACTTCCAAACACTGAAGAAATGATGGCTTTTAGGAGTGTCAAACTGATTCAAGATGAAGTGCCTGCAAAGAGCTTGTAATGAGCAATTTCAAAGTCACCTTCAAGATAAAAGTTTGTAATGGATAGGTAAGATATTTTAGATACAAAGTTTATTTTCTGAGAGGTTGACATCTGGTATGTGAATAGCTTCTTTTATGGAATGCAATATACAGAATTGAGTCAGTGTTCCATAAAAGATAATTTTAATATATCAGTGCCTTCAATTTTAGGCATTTTTATTATTATGCATCACATGCCTAACTAGGGATTGTAAATACAAAATATTTGAAGGATGATTTAGTTCTTTTTCATCACTTGGAGTTACAAGTGTGAATAGCAAATATTACTCTAGTATAGAACCAATAATGTCCTGAGAAACTGCTGAAGTAGGTAGTACTTAAAAAAAAATCTTCCTGGAAAAATTAAAATTTACAGCCCTTTTCTCTCATGTCTGTTACCGATGTGATTTCTCACTGTTGTTGTGGTTATAGTACTACTTTGAAATAACAGTTTTTCTGTGAGTCCTTTTTTTTTCCTGAAAGAACCCGAGAGTAATTCTGCCTCTTTTGAAGAACAAAATGTGTGTTTTTTGGCAATCGAAAAATGGGCAGAAGACCTTAATAGACATTTCTCCAAAGAAGACATACAGATGGCCAGTAAGCACATGAAAGGATGCTCAACATCACTAATTATTAGAGAAATGCAAATGAAAACTACAATGAGGTACCAGCTCACATCAGTCAGAATGGCCATCATTAAAAAGTCTACAAATAACAAATGCTGGAGAGGGTGCAGAGAAAAGGGAACCCTCCTACCCTGTTGGTGGGAATGTAAGTTGGTACAGTCACTATGGAAAATGGTATGGAGGTTCCTCATAAAACTAAAAATAGAGCTACCATATGACCCAGCAATCCAACTCCTGGGAGTATACCTGGAGATAACTATAATTCAAAAAGATACATGCACCTCTATGTTCATAGCAGCACTGTTCATAATAGCCAAAACATGGAAATAACCTACTTGTCCATCGACAGATGAGTGGATAAAGAAGATGTGGTGTATATACGCAATGGAATACTACTCAGCCATAAAAAAGAATGGAATAATGCCATTTACAGCAACGCGGATGCAACTAGAGATTATCATACTAAATGAAGTAAGTCAGAAAGAGAAAGACAAATACCATATGGTATCACTTATATGGGGAATCTAAAATATGGCACAAATGAATCTATCTGCAAAACAAACAGACTCATAGACGTAGAGAACAGACTTGTGGTTGCATGGGGGCGGGAGAGGGATGGACTGGGAGTTTGGGGTTGGTAGATACAAACTATTACATTTAGAATGGATAAACAACAAGGTCCTAATCTATAGCACAGGGAACTATACTCAACATCCTGTGATAAACCATAATGGAAAAGAATATTAAAAGAAGAATGTCTATCTGTGTATAACTGAGTCACTTTGCTGTACAGCAGACATTGGCACAGCATTGTAAATCAACTCTGCTTCAGTAAAAAAATGCATAGGTTTTTGGTACATTTTGCTGTTTGAGGCCTTCCAAGTTCATGCATGTGTTCTGCTCAACTAAAGAGCAACATGACATAAAAATAAATGAGTGTTTTATTATTTACGTTTTCCAGGAAGAGCTTTTCTATAATTGCTTAGAAAATCTTAAAGAGGTTCTGTGCCTGCAATCCAACTGTTGATTTTTTGGCCATTTTCAGGTAAGTCCACAGAAAAGCAAAGATATTATTTGAACACTAAACTTATAATCTATTTCCAGTTTGTTGACATTGACAACTAGAAAGATTATTTGGAATTTTTGCTAAGTTGGTGGTATAAACAAACACAACATAACTAACTGCTCTTAAACGTTATTTACATGGTAGTCTGTAAATCGCTGTCCCCTGTGATCATCAAATACTGTTAGATATCACTGGTACTTGCTTTATCTGTGGTGTCTGAATAACATCATGACCAAATCTATTATTTCTCTTTTCTATATGGTGCAAATGCAATAATGGGTTTGAACCAAAATGTTTTGTTTCTTATTTCTCCTTGAGCAAGTAGTTCTGTTTAATTTTTTGCTTAGTAAAATGAATTTATTCTGGGTTCTTGAGTAACAGGTGATATCTGGGCCATGAAATTTGCTGGCTGTCACAGATCTGACAATTCCAGTGTATCTTCCCTGCTGACACTCACCAAATCTCTGTAACGCCGTTATCAGCTCATTTTGATGTCTCTACATTACAAGTATTGTACCTGTAAGCGTTAATAACTCTTCTACTTCTGAAAAGTGCTGCTTTTGTTAGTGGGCATAGGCCCAAGGAAATGGATGGGAGGACAATTATATTTTAATAGAGGTTACAAGTGGGAAGTAATCTGAGCTTAAGTGACTGCCCAGGAGAGCTGGCTATGATGCTACATTTGCAGTGACACACAATCTGTTTGTGCCCTTCTATGATTCCATCCCTTTTCTTCCCTCAGGTAATTGTATTACTGAATTTTGTGTTTCTCATTTTCAAAGAATTATACAGTTTATTGTATTTGTTTTGTGTGCTTTTGGATTTTGAATAGATGGAGTTATACTTTTGTAACTTGCTTCTATCACTCAACATTATGTTCCTTGGATTCATGAATGATGATACAGGTAATCGTAGTTTATTCATTTTTATTGCTGTATAATATTGTATTATATGAATATACAATTTGTAAATATATTTTGATTGATCTATTATATAAATTGGGCTGTTTCCTGCTTTTACTATTGTAAATAATGCTGCTATGAGTATTCTTGTACATATCTTCTGTTGTGTGCTAGTTTTACATGTGTGCTAGTTTCACTAAGGCAGCATATAGTTGGGTCTTTTTTTTTTTTTTAAATCCATTCAATCACTCTATGCCTTTTGATTGGAGAATTTAATTCATTCGCATTTCAAATAATTATTGATAGGTAAAGACTTACCAGTATCATTTCGTTAATTGTTTTCTTGCTATTTTGTAGTTCCTTTGTTCCTTTCCTTTGTGAATTGATGATTTTCTGATGGTAGTATACTTTGATTCCTTTCTCTTTATCTTGTGTGTATCTACTATAGCTTTTTGTTTTGTGGTACCTTGAAGTTACTTGAAGTATCTTACTGATATAGCAGTCTATTTGAAGCTGATACCAGCTTTGATTGCATACAAAAACTCTACCCTTTTGCCCTCCTCCCTGCATTTTATGTTTCTGGTGCCACAATTTACATCTTTTTAGATTGTGTGTCCATTAACAAATCATTGTAGCTACAGCTATTTTTAGTACTTTTGTCCTTTAACCTTTATACTAGAGTTAAGTGGTTAATAGACCACCATTTTATAATATTAGAGTATTTTAAATCAATTTACTTTACCAGCGTGTTGTATATTTTCTATTTTCATACAATTTTATTTTTACTAATTAGCATCCTTTCATTTCAGCTTGAACAACTCCTTTCAGCATTTCTTGTATAGGTTGGTCTAGTGGTAATGAACCTCCTCAGCTTTTGTTTGTTTGGAAGTCTTTATCTTGCCTTCCTTCTTTATCTCCCTCTTCCAGACTTTATAGACTGATCCCTAGGAAAAGACCTTCGCCAGCAGGTGGGGACATGCTGGAGTGTGCTGTGAGTCTTGTGGTGCTGGGCACCAAGTGCAAGAGTGTGTGGTGGCTCTGGTCCGGGGAGGAGTGATGTTCAGGCCACTGAGGTCCACAGCATTGACAACTGAGTGGTCCTTGGCACACGCTGTAGGGGTCCACAGTGGCTCTAAAGGCTGTTGGGGTCCTCACAGCACCTCCAGGTTCAGTGGCCAAGGATCAGAGCAGGCAGAAGTGGTAGTCAGTGCTGGTGGTGGGCAAACACTTGGCTGCAGGTACCAGCTCTGTATGGCAGGGGCTGTTGTAGACACACACACAGTGGGGTCCAGGGCCAGCAGCAAGGGCCAGGGCCAGCTGCAGGTGCTATGGGGGCCCTTGTCGTTGGCATGTACTTTTGTGGCTGCAGGGTCTCACCTCGTGCGCATGCATAGTAGTTCAGGCCTTTGATAGGAGACAGGGTCAGAGCTGAGCCCAGAGCAGGTGTGGGGACTCTGGCTGTCCATGTGCATTTCTGTGGCTGCAGGGTCTCACAAAGGGCATGCCACAGTGGAGGCTGGTGAGAGGAGTCAGGGAAGTGGTGTGCAAGTGCACGGTTGGAGGGGCTAGCCCCAAGCATATGTATGGCAGTGGGGATCAGCCTTAGGGGTCTAGGCTGGTGTCTTGTACTCAGGCAGCTGCAGAGGCCTCAGCAAGCTGGTGTGGATTCCAGGATGCAGCAGAGGAGGGAGTAGGGAGGGACTCATGCAGTTAGCTGGCATCTTGTCTGCAAATACCTGTGGGGTGAAAATCAGTAAAACCTGCAGGGGGTCTGTGGTGACTTCTTCAGTGGTAAAAGCGGCTGGGGTCCTCTGCACAGCAAGCCTCTGGGAATCTTGGTCACTCTTGCTGTATGGCTGATACCAGTATTCTCTGCTGTTCTTCCTTGTTCCCAGTCATCTCGATAGCCTCAACTTTGCCAGTCTCTGCGTGGTGTGAAACCAAAGTGAGCTTTGCGTGGTGCCTTGAAAGGCTGGGGAAGCTGCTTGCTCACCCTGCTTGCTCTTTCCCAGCCAGGAGAAATCTTTCTAGTTGGGGAGCTCCCTCTTGGCTCTGAGCAGTGCCTGCCTGGGGAATGAGATGATATAGGCAGAATGAAGTTATTTTTCTTCCCCTTTTTGTGGGATTATTCTCAGTTTTGTTTTGTTGTTGTTGTTGCTGCTGAAATTTCTTAAGTGGACTTCTGAGCTGTCCCAGAGCTGTTTCTGTTTGTGGATAGATGTTTGTTGATCTTCGTGGGAGGACAGTGGCTAGGGTCTGCTCCTTCACCATTTGGTGATGTCACTCCTTTCTGATTCTTGAATATGTCAGGTTAGAGACACTTTTACATGGATAGTTGAAGTGATGTCCTCAGTATATTTATGTGGCAGTCTCAGTTTGCACTGAGGTAAGATCTGTCACGCCTTACATTGTTGCTTCCATCTTTCTAGCCTCTAGGAGTGGGTGATTCTCTTAGGAGAAATTCTAGTCCAATATGCTTTCATTTGGCAGTTAATAGCTCATCAGCTACAGAATAAAAATTATTTGGTTTTAAGCCTCCCCAAATCAAAGCCATTTAGGCAGATTTTTCTTGGTCTTTGGCCATGCTTCAATAGTTCTTAACTCCTAGAATTCCTTTATGGATACTCCATTTCTTGGAAGGAGGAGAGAGAGAGAGAGTTAATTCTTCTTGTATATAAATGACTTTCAAGTCTGCCTTATATGTTCTGGCAGCCAATTTCTATATGAAAAAAACACAACTCTTAATGTATCTATATACTCCAGTTGTTACCTTTATGTTGTTATAATTTGTCCCAGTATCTTAAAACAGGCTTTTAAATTTCTATAAAATCTCTTCAGCATTTGTTCTATAAAATACCAAAACTTCAATAGAAATTCTTCACATGGAATCAGGGCACATATATTTTAAATCATCTCAGGATTAAAAATCACTGTTCTTATGTGAAATATACAAGTTATTAAATGAAGGAATCACATCTTGGACATAGTCTAGATGATCGAAATCACAGCATCTCATATGCAGTTTTATAAAGTTGTAGGTTCATTGGATCAGATTGATCTCTTGCTTTCAAATTGCAGACATGAGAAGTAGATTTTAAAAGTAAGAAAACATTTACTGTAAATATAGAAATAAAGGAATAAGAAAACCCCAGGCAGCTGCCGTGTCTCCTCACCTGGTCCCTCTTGAGAAACACAGGAAAAAGAAAAATAAGAGATGAGGACAGAGCCTGGACACAGCCCTAGGCTAGGATTTCCTAGTAAGTAAACAGCTTCTGTCTTGAACTTGAAATTCTAGCATCTGTCTCTTGGAGAGAGACAAAAATATTAGAGTTCTGTAACATTTCCTTAGAGTTTCCCTAAATAGGCAGGCTCGCTCCAGTTTCAGGACCTCTGCACTAGTCAGTTCTCGGCCTTCCCACAGCTTGCCCACCTGGCACCTCCCTCTTACTCTTTATGTCTCACTTCAGACACCACTTCCTCCATGAGGCATTCCCTGATTACTGAAGAAAGTCTCCGTGTCTGTTCACCTAGGCTCCCAGTTCACGTTATATATACATCTGGTAACCGAATGCATTATTTCCATAGTGTTTTGCAGAACTCTCTTTCCTTGAGATTCTCCTCAAAATACAACAAAACAAACAAACCCCAAATCTGTTTTGTGGTCAAATAATTTTGGGAAACTCTGTGTTCTAGGCTCCTCTTACATATTTATTATACTCATTTGAGTACTGGTGGTCCTGAGAAGATATTCATGGAAGAAACGTATTTTTATCCAACGTTTCCAGAATTACTTGACCATAAAACGTCTCTTTTGAGAAATATCTGCCTGCAGATTTCTCTGGAACGAGGTTGGGAAATGCTGTCTTATTGTCTTGTTATTTGTTTTCTTTGAACTGCCTCGCCACTAGATCATAATTATTGGTATCACCAGTGCTTGGTACAGTGCCTGGCACATAGTAGACCCTTAATGAAATTATTTTTGTTAGTTAAAAACATGGGAGAGAGAAAGGTAATGCCTCCCATGTTTGAAGCTTGGGCAGCTAATACAGTTGTTTATTATTATATAACAAACCACCCCAAAATTTAGTGGCATAAAACAATCTTTTTAAAAAGAAATCTTCATGGTTTTTGTGGGTTTGTAATTCAGAAAGAGCACAGTGAGGACCACTCGCTTTTGCTTTTCAACGTCTGGGATCTTTGCTGGAATGATGCAAATAGCAAGGGGTGCCTAGATTTGCTGGGGGCTGGAAGGGCTGTGCTGGAGGACCCACCTCTAAGATGATCTCTTGACTCACATGAGTGGCCAGAGCACCTACATGAGACCTCTCAAGCGTGATGGTCTTAGCATGATGGCTCAGCATTCCAAGAACAAGTGTTCCCAGGAGCTAAGGCAGAAGCTGCAAGTTTTTTTATGACTCACACTCAGAAATCTCAGGTATGTCAAAGAATTTACAGCCGTGCTTCAAACTGGCACAGCAGCTGTGAGGATAGTGATGCCTCTAATTGACATAAGGAATTAGGGAGAAGAGAGTTTGCTGGGTACGAGAGAGTGTAAAACAATGTGTTTAAGTGTGAGGCACAGGTGAGCATCCAGGTGCAGATGTCTAGGGGAAGCCAGGGGGATGTATGTGGAGCTCAGGAGAGAGGTGGGAGTTGAAAATGAGGGTTAGGGTTTAGACCATGTAGGTTGATGCTGCAAGCACAAATAAGATTCCTTAGGGAAAATTTTCAGAGAAGAAGAGGAAAGAAGCTTGGACATAGACCTCGTATTATGGACTGAATGTGTCCCTCCTCAAATTTGTGTTGAAATCCTAAAACACCCCCTAATGTGATGGTATTAGGATGGTATTAGCAGATGGGGCCTTTGGGAGGTGATTAGGTCATGAGGTGAAGCCTTCATAAATGGGATTAGTGTCCTTTTAAAGGAGACCCCAGAGAGTTCTCTTCTCTTCTTTTGGCCATGTGAAGATACAGTGAGAAGATGGCAGTCTGCAGCAAAAAGAAGTCCTCACCAGAATTTGACCATGTTGGCACCCTGATCTCCTTGACTTGTAGCTCCAGAACTGTGAGGAATAAATTTCTGTTGTTTATAAGCCATGCAGTCCATGGTATTTTGTTATAGAAGCCTGAACTCATGAAGACACGTGTGTCATGCCAACATTTAAGGGAAAATTGGAGGAAAGTAAGAAGGGAAAGGAACTGAGAAGCTGCAGTGGTGGGAAGAATAAAACAGCATGATCCTGGGAAGCCCAGAGAAGACAGAGTTCCAAGGGCAGGATGGTCAGCATGCCTCAGAGAAGTCAAGTGAGGAGGCCCAAGACGTGGCTGCTGGATTTGGTAATTACATAATTTGGTAAGACAGGGTTCAGTGAAGAGGGACATGGGCCAGAGTTGGCAGTGGAGGGCAGCTGTTGAGTTGGGATGGGAGTTGGTGGTGGGAAGCTGGAGTGGGTGCCAGGGAGGATGCTCTGCTTTCACAGTTGGGCTGCATTCAGGTGGTGAGAGTGCTCCTTTCCGTACCCACAAAAGCCTTCCCTTGTGATTGCACTATGGAGTCACATGGCACCTCATTCACAATTGTTAGAAATGTGTAAAAGTCATTGAATTGGGAAAAGCTTTCAGGAGTATAAGGCAGCCAGGGTGGATCACATAACAGCCCAAACATATGACACATCCCTAGATAAGCCTGAAGCCACAGCCAATAACAGTTCTGGAATCTGCCAGGGAGTAGCCGATGCGAGGAGCAAATACACTTCCTCTGTTTGGCCTCTGCTGGCTGCTGAGAAGGGCAGTTAGCCAAGTCCATTTTCCCAAAGGGTTAAGAGTCATGTGGGCTCTGTTATTATGAAGATACATCTACATATGGGGAGTGAATAAGGACTGTTGGGACAGGGCAGTGTTTTGTCATCTTACACATTCTATTAGTCCTCTTGACATTTCCCTTTTAGGAATAGGCAAATGCAGGCCTACCAGAGAAACAATTTTGACGTTCGATTTTTTTGATTCTGTGGGACTTGAACATGACTGTTGGAAAAAATTTGTTACAACTGATAAATTGTGATTAAATGATTTAATATACCTAAAGCTCTTAGAATAGTGCCTGTTCTAAGAACAAACACCATATAAGTGTAAAGTATTATTATTAATAATTTTTTATTACTTTATTATTGTGTTGCAGCATTTCATTATTATGTTGTAGCTTTAAATACAGGATTACAGTTTGGAGGAAATTCTTCTTCTCCTTTATCTTTTTCATAGATATCTTTATCTATTTCATAGATAAGATAAACTTCATATTTTGGACTTTTTCAGGAAACATTATAAAGATGGAAGTAAAATTTCTTTAGCCCTAAGTGAAAGCAACATTACCAGAGAACGAAGTGATATGACGATCCGCGTGTACTCAAAATAGAGTCCAAAATTGACAACTGAGTGGCTATATTTAACCTAAGTGGATATTCTTTGTGGTTGGTGGGCTTTGATGCCAGTGACTTGTGTTTTGACCCTGAATATCGTACTTGAGAGGGAGTCCTTTTGGGAAAATCGGTGTGCTCAAGTGATACAATGTACAGATGTAAAGTGGTCCGACTTGAAGACCTATTGAAAATTAGGAGCCCCATTGTACACCTCCTATCTCTTTTGCTCTCTCATAGAACGAGAATGCTAGAAGTTCAGGTCAGAAGCTGTTTACTTACTAGCAAATCCTAGCCTAGGGCCATGCCCAGGCTGTGTCCTGAGCTCTCATTTTTCTTTTTCCTGTGTTTCCCAAGAGGGCCCAGGTGAGGAGTCATGGCAGCTGGCTAGGGAGATATAGAGTGGGATCTATGGGGATTACTTTATTCCTTTATTTCTACTCTGAAAATGAAATCTTATTTACCAAAATCATCTCATGCTTGCACTTTTGAAAGCAGGATTCCAGTTTGATTCAATGCCTGCAAAATTTGATAGAAATCCACATTAAGCTGTGGATTAGATAGTAGAAAAAAAGTGGAAGATGTGATTTCTGACTTCAAGAATTTCACAATATATTTTAGATATGAATGAAATTCATAGCCAACTACATAAAACATATATACACTTAGAAACATGAACTGTTTATTTTGAAATATAAGTTTTCTGATCAGAAAACAGTGGGACAACTTATATGAGTTTAGAAGGATGTTTTAGGAAGATGGAATAGACTATGGTGGAGTAAATGTGATGAATTAGTGACAAAGACTTGTTTTTATTTTTATTTTTATTTATTTATTTATTTGAGGCAAGGAATAGTAACTTTATTCAGAAAGCTGGGTGTCAAAGAAGATGGTGGGCTAGTGCCCTAGAGTACCATCTTATGGGGTCTTTTATAATACAGAGAGGGGAAGAGGTGAGGAAGTAAAGTAAAAAGGCCATTAGTCTTGCAAAAGATCTCCCTTGGCCTGCATCAGGGAGGGGATGTGTTAATTTCTTCTTTTCTGTTGCTATTCACAGGTGGGCAGGGTCAGAATGTCTCCATGTGAGCTGAACAAAGGCACTTTAGTTTAACATTCAGGCAGAGGGGCAGGGTTCCCCATGGCAAGCCATTATGTATGCTTGCAGCTATAGACAGCATCCTTTTAGTGATTATAATAACAAAAGCAACAAAAAGCAAAGGTAAAAGAAACAGATCCAACATGGAGTCAGATTTTGCTCTTCCCTATTACAATTCCACACTGTCAATGTCCATTCCCCAATCTTGTGGGAAAAAGACTTGTTTTAAAAAATTGTCCCATTAGATAGAAATAGACTTACAAAGTACTGTAGACAGAAGTAGTTGTGGGCAAACTGAAAAGGAGCATAAGTATGATTAGTCATCCCATAAGTGGGATCATTGGGCTTTTCTAGCACTTTTCTGAATCAAGGACTAGGTTGAAAGTGGTTATTGACTATAATAAGAAGGAATGCTGTGGCCTGACAGATATACGGACTTGTGCTTCTAGAGAACACAGGTAGGTTAGTCTCTGATGCTTAAGTAGAGAGGATTTAATTTAATCACAGGGAGAAGCACTGTGTTTTGCACACAGCAGGTGTCCTGTGAATGCTTATTGTTCACAGTGCAGCTCATGTCTGAATTTGTGAGGGTTTCATGGATCCTAAATTCCTGAAATGCTTTTTTTTCTTTTGCTGTTATTGCACTCTGACATTCAGTCACGTCTTGGATTTTCTTCAGACTGCACATGCATGCTTGAAAACCTCCTGGAGCTATAATGCTATGCACAGATTGGGAAAATGTCATAAATATGTCTATTTCCTGTAGGCTGCTTAGGATAATATTGTCTGCAACAGGATTTTGGGGGGCCTTAAATATCCATTCAGGTGATATGTCTATGAATATTTGTCCTCAGTAATTTTCAAAACTAGTGTCCCTTACCCTCTTTAGTGTTATGTCTAAAGTCAACTGTTTCTAAGCTCAGTTTTGTGGGATTTGGAACATAGTAAGTTTCTATGCAATTTTTATGTCTCTGGAACTCACATCCTTGTTGGTCTGGAGGCTAGAGTTTCTTTAGGAAATGAGGCAAGACCTATTGATGGTCAGAAAGCATTAATAGTAAACCCATCTGCTCAAGTCAAGTTTTGCCTGACAAGTCAAGTTTTGTTTGTAGTAAGATCAAATAAAATGCCAGATTATTTCTAATTTAATTTTTGATTATCTAAATCAATGGAGATGCACTAAGAGGTCAAGAAATGTTATGTGGGAAAATAAGCCCTCTCTCTTTCACACACACTCTCACACATGTATATATACATTTGGAATTTGGTGACTCGACAGTAATGGTTCATATTGAGCTTCACATGTAAAACATTCATTTAAATTAGCTAACACTAATGGTAACAATATTTTATGGGGGCAAAAAATTGTTTGGTGACCAATTAGATAATTTTTATTATCATAACAAACCACATACAAGATAGCAATATAAGATTCTGTATTCAGTTAATGGTCTTAAAAAAGGAATAAGTCTTTGATGTTCAGTGTAGTAGTTACTAGCTAATGTGGCTACTTAGCACTTGAAACATGGCAAGAATTTAAAATTTTGTTTGATTTTAATTATTTTAAATATAAATAAAGAAACTCATACACAGTTCAGTCATTGGAAAACTTTTGTGAATGTTTGAAACAACTTGAGTATGTCAATTTACTTTTTGAATAAGTTCTATGAAGTCTAAATACAGAGCAAGTATTTCCTATAAAAATTTAGTATCTGAATTGAGATATGTTATATGTGTAAAATACATACTGGGTTTTAGAAACGATACAAAAAAGAATGTAAAATACCTCATTAATAACTGTATTGTATTGATTACTTATTGAAATGACAATATTTTACATAGTTGATTAGGGAAGCTTTCTCTGATAAGGTGAGAGTTGAGTAGAGATCTGAGAGGAAGGAGGGGGCAAGGCATACAGTTCTCTGCAAGAAGAGTGTTCCAGGGAGAGAACACCAAATGCAAAGGTTGTGAGCTAGGACCATGATTGGTATGCTCAAGGAGTAGCAAGAACCTCAGTCCATCATTGACCGGAGCAGAGTAAGTACAGAGGATCTGTACAAGAGATAAGTTCAGAAATGAAGCTATGCCAGGCCATGTAACATGCCATTATATAATTTAGGATTTTACTTTGAGTGAGATGGTAAGATACTGGAGGAATTTTAATAAAGCATTGACTTAATCTGACTTATATTTTAAAAGGATCACTATGACTAGTATTTGAGATTTGATTTTATGGGGCAAAGATGAATGCCGTTTAGGGGGATACAGAAATAATCCAGGTGAGAGATGATGCTGGCTAGGATCAGCATGTTAGAGGTAGAGGTGATAAGAAGTGTTTGCATTCTGATAATTAAAACTAACAGGATTTGCTGATGTACTGAATATGAGGTGTGAGAGAAATAAAGGAGTCTAGGAAGACTTCAAGAATTTTGGCTTGAGCAACTGGAAAGATGGAGTTATAATTTACTGAGATGAGGAAGAATATGATCAGAACAGATTTTTTTGGGAGACAGAAATCAGGAGTTCTGTTTGGAGTATTTAGAGGTTCCTGCTAGCCACCTATGGTGAGAAGTCAAGTAGACAGTAGACTATATGAGTCTGTAGTTCAGGGCACATATTCAGGCTGGAAGTAAATGGTGTCATTAGTACTATAGTTAGTATATAAAGCAAGGAACTGGATGAATTTGCTAGGACATGAGTCTAGACAGAAAAATAGTCTGAGATCTGAGCTACGGGATGCACCAACATCTAACATTTACCGGCTGGGGAAATGAGTAACAAGCAAAGAGACTGAAAAGGAGTTGCCAGTGAGGTAGGAGGAAGACCAACAAAGGCGGCGTCCTGGGAGCCAAGTGCAAACAGTGTTTCAGGGAGGAGAGAGTGATCAAGAACTTAAAATACTGCTGTTAGGTCAATAAGATGACTTGGCAAATGTTCATTTGATTTAGCAACCTGGAGGTCACTAGTGGCTTTGGCAAGAGTTATTTCTCTGGAGTTTTGAGGAAGGAAGACGAATTACAAAGTTCAGAAGGCAGTTTTGAGAAAAGAAAAGAAGATGGTGAGTATAGATACTTCCTTTGAGTTTTGCTGTAAAGGAAACAGAAAAATGAGATGAAATCTGGAAGAAGAAGATGTGGGGTCAGGGAAGATTTTGATTTTGTTTTGTTTTAAAGAGGAAGTATAGGGCACCTGTGTGCAAATGCCAGTGACTCTCTGTGGCGTAGGAGAGAGGGGAGAATTGGGAGAATTGCTGGAGCAATATCACTGAGAAGCTGAGAGAGGATGGCATCTTGTGCACAAGTGGAAGAGATGGCCTTTGGGAGGAACAACTGTAGTACGGGAATAATATTAGATTCAATAAATTGATAGTATTGAATTGTTAGTAACCAATTTACCAAATTGTACCTCAGATTTTTTTCTTTTAAAAAGCATCCTTCAACACATCTTAACTCTCATTCTCACTCAGAGTAAGAAAAATGGAAAAATGAAACTGCAGTGAGATAATATTTTTCACCCATCAGGCTGACAAAGATAAAAAAAATGTTTGATAGTATACTGTGTTGGACAAGTGTGGAGAAATTGTTACTCCCATACACTGGTGGTGGGAGCATAATTGGTACAGCCTATAAGGAGGGAAATTTGGTGAATATTTATCAAATTTACAAATGCAAAATACTTCTTGTACCAGAAATTGCACTGATAGCTTTTTCTATAGATATACTTACCTACGTGGGAGATGGCATTTAATAGGAAAGGATGGTGAATTAATATATTTATCAGTAGTGGATGATGTATGAATTGTGGTGCACCCATACAATGGAACTGGATACAGCTGTAAAACAGAAATATGGAAGTCCTTTATCTATTGATACAAAAAGATCTCTGGGAAGCCAGTTATGGAGCAGTATGTCCAGTTATGGAGCAGTATGTCCAGTTTGCTATCATTTGTGAAAAAATAATATACATATATGATTCATATACATGTATTTGCATATGTCTAAATATCTCTGGAAAGATCTGTAAAATATTGAAAATAATATTACATGGAAGATGCTGGCTAGTTCATTGTTCATATGATAATCCATTTTAATGGTGAGGTCTATATATGTAAAAGCAAAAAAAAAAAAAAGAAAGTATGAAAATTTTAAAAAGTCAACATTTTTATGACTTTAGCACTTTTGACCAACCAGTAGCTAAATATTTTGACTGTATACAGCTATCAACTTAAATCTGAAAAATCGAGAAATGAAAATACATATTATAATTAATGAATCAAAGCAATCTATTTCACAATTATTTTAAACAATACTAAGAATATTGTCATTTTTGGCTTTTGAGTAAAATGTAATAAATTATAATTTTTTATAATAGATGGTATGCCCTTTAAAAATATTTTAACAAATTATTTATTAACCTAATTTATTATATCTAAATAACAGTGTATTCAAATACATTATTCTAAATATAATGTTAATAAAATATTAAATGCATTGGTGGATTTAGCATAGTTATTTAAACAATTTTAATATTTCTAAATTATCTAGAATTTTATTTTTTATAAGTATAATATTTTTCATTATTATTGCAGTATTACATCAAAAACAGGCTATATCATTGCTTGAAGAAAGTACAGTGTAATTCTTCCAACTTAACTCTCTTTTTTTAGTTCAGTTCTATTTCTTTCAGTTTCTAGGTGATTAAGACCTTGCTTTATTTTGTATATTTGACCTACATAAATACAAGGAAGTTATTGCCATTTAGTTTTTCCTTCAATTACTTAATTTGCCCCAATTTTTTTGCCTCCTTTTGTCTGGGGAATAGAGGCTGTACTATATAATGAATATGTCATAACAAATGCATGTTGAAATCATACCTGAGAATAATCCTTTTAGATTCCTTAAAGTGATATTATATAAACCTGTGCTAAATATTTACACATTTTGGAATGTAGGATTCTGTTTTTCAGTGTTATTGACTGTACTTTCTAACACTTGTCCAGTAAACTCATTTCTAATGATCAACAAATGGTGTTAATTTCAAGATTTCTAACATAACGTCTTGAAACACTAGAGTGTCTTTTGTTGGAACAAATACTAGTTGACAATTCAAAGACATATCTTTTTCTGAATGGTGTACGGTTAAGAGGAAATACTTGTGAACAAAAGGTGGAAATAACTGAACTGGGAATCAGGTATCACAGGTTGAGAACAAGAATATCGAATAGAATATATGGTCAAAGTCTAAGGACTTGAATGACAGCTCAAAGACAAGATGGGATTTCACCCACTTTCAAAACATTACTTTTGTGCTCAACTTTAAAGCACCGGCTGCTTTTTTTGAGTTCATGTGATAGTAAATATTCAATACTCAAGCATATATATGAGCTTCCATTTACTCAAGGGTGGTAGAAGTATTCATACTTTATTGGACTTCATTTAGCAACTAGATCCTTTTTAAAAGATTCACATTTTCAGGCGTATTTTAAAGATTAGTTCTTTATATATGTGTTATAAATATAATTTTATTTTTCCTCATTCAAAACACTATGATTATAAAATAGAACTATTATAGTCACATGTAATTAAAAAAAGTAATTAATCTACCTCTAAAAGCTAAGGTCAAGAAATACAAGCACCTGTCAATATGTTAATGCATGTAAATAATTCTAGCTAAGTTTGAAAATAGTCATAGGAATATTTTGTGCTCCTAGTTTATAATGGTGCTCTTCTAGCAAACTCATCTGTAATCATCTAAGTGATATTAATTAGGGCAATCTAGAGACCTGGGACACCCTTGCAATATTACTAGCAAAAAAATCTACTAGACATTTCAAAGACATGAGTATTCTGAGTGGTGTTTTTGTGAAAGATAAATTATCACATTATTAGGAAGCAAGTACCCAAGGAAATGATAAAATAATGTGAAATAGGGCAAAAGACTACAAGTTTGAAAGATATCTGAAAGGCACAATCTGGGGTAATTATGCCTTTTTAATTCTTTATTTTTTAAGAGTGGCAAATCAAACTAATCCATGATCTGGTAAGTAAAATGAGATGACATGGGTTTGGGGTAGAAGCTGGCATAGGATTTTGGAGCTAAGGTCATTTTTAAAATAGGAATTTTATGTTCTAATATTAATAATGAGAATATCTGATCTATTTATGCTATAATGTATTTTGTTGGGTAAAGTTCCTTAGTTCCTTAGCCAGGAACATTTTGATTAGTTAAAAATCGTTTAAGGAGTGTGAATTTTATTTTTGGTATTTTGTTGAATAATTAGACTGTGAGAAAAGTTGGTTTAAATATAGTTTACCACAAAATTTTAAGAGAGAAAATGAAATAGGAAACTAATATAATCAGAGGTGTACTCAAAGTATTTATGCAAAGAGCTTTTGGGGGTTTCTTTTAAGGTGTATTAAAGTGAAAACAACCTTCTGTGACAAACCAGAAAATCCTAGCCATTACTTTATCTGAGTACATAAATTTCCATTTTAGCTTCTTAACATTCTCCTTGAAGAGAATTAGAATGGAATTGATTCAGGAAGAGAAACTCGTCTTCAGTCTATAGGCTTACCAAAAAAGGCTACTGCTCCGCTGGATTTTGGAAGATATGACTTTTGGTATATATGTGTTTGTGAATTTTAGAGGGGAAAGGAAGAAACTTTGAGATCTTAGAGTCATTGGCTGTGAGAAGTAAACTTGTTAAACATTTACTATGCCTCATTTTGATAGGAGAAGTGAATGAAGTCCAGAGGGATTAAATCATTTTCTCATGGTCATGTAGCTAGTTAATGGAAGAGCTGGATTGTAACTTGGGCCTTCTAACTGCCTCCTGAGGTCACGGTTCCTTCAGAGGATCACTCACATCTGCCTGCACCCTTGCATTCATGGGCCATTGCCAGTTTTGTGTCTTCACCATTTCCCACGTGGTCTGTTGCCACAGTGAAATTTCTAGGATGTGTGTTTCAGACTTTGGGGTCCTGCCCTGTTGTGCCCTAAGTAAACTCTGTTAGCTGGCAATGAGGTAGGAGGGTGAGGATAGATGGTCCTCTCGGCACCAATCTCCATCTATCCATTTGTAAATGAGAGTTCTTCCTTCCTGTTCCTACACCTTTCCCTCCAGTGGCTTGCATTGCATGCTCTTTTTTCCATTTTAAGACTGCTCCCACTATTCATTTTAACTTGATGTCTTCTAGTAAAATGTGCCAGGTATTTTTTGGAGCAGGGGACTACAGTGTGATCATAGTTGAAATATGTCCTAGGACCCATATCTTACAAGTTTGCCCTATCTGTGAGACCAATGTTTGCTTACACCCCATGCCCAAACTACCCCCACACATCTGTCAGGCTAATCTTCTTAAAGCACATATTTCTCCAATGTTATTCTAATCCTTAAAAATATGAGTTTACTCTCTATACTTATATAAGTAATTCCTTAGTTGGATGTTTAAGATTTTCCCCAATCTTTCTCCTAAGTTTTCAGTGTCATCTTTAGCCATTCATATTAATAAACACTCTGCTGCAGTACCAGTGGTATTATTACTCACTGCCCATTCAATGAACTATGTTTCTCTTGCTCCTTTTATTAGGGCAAATGGTGCCTGATGTTGAGAATGCCATGACAGGTGACTATCACTTACTAAAGTGGGCAATTAAGAAACCTGTCAGTATTACTAACACTATCACCATTACTATTATCATTTACCATCACAGGGTCATAAATATAACTCAGAACTTACAGGTGCAGAGCAGCATAATTCATTAATTTTTATCAGTAATTAATCTGGCTTGCTACTCAGCCCTCCCCTAGGTAGCAGGGGCCTCTGTCCTTGAGATCTCCTCCCCTCAAAGTAACTACACTAAATGTTCAATTGTGTTTAAACCTTAGACCAGTTCCAATTTAACTACTTTATGTAGGTAATGCTCAATCTCTCTAAGATCAAATGCTCAGTCTGTTAGATGTTTTAATCTTCTACTATCCCTCCTGGCTCTTAAGATAGTATCTGATGGTATCTGGTGGGGGGTAGGGTGGTGGTGGAGAAGGGATGGATATGTCTGAGTGGAAAACTAGGGGTCCTTGAGCAAGGTATCCCTTGCTTCTCTGGTCTCTGTGTCAATGTCCCTTGCCCATCTGGTTTGGTGCTTATTCTGCTTGAATTTGCAGCTAAAGTCAGCGACTGGTGTACTCCTTGGTACTTCCAGGCAAATTTAGTCATATCCATCTTATGATGGTACCACAGACGTCTTTAGGCCCTTTCTGGGTATTGTACTTTGCAGCTGTTGATTCAGGGCTTTCTAATCCCCTAGTCTATGAAAATTCCTCACTCAGATTCACCTCTCTTGGGTCCTGTCCCATCTATGCTACATGGAAAGATTGCTGAGGAAAACCACACTTCAGGATTTCCCTCTGTCTGACCAGAATATTTCATTTTCTTAACTTTTCAGGCCTTCTCTCTTGTGGTGGGACTTCCTGTACAGAGTCCCAGTTGGGAGTGTGGGCAAGAGGCCTTCCTGAGCTTCTCACAGGGCTAACTTCCTTATCTAATGCATCTTGCCTTTCTGGGGTAAAATTGGGGCTATGTCTCATCTAATGCTATATCTCTCCTACTGCTCTCTCTTTTTTCATACTGTGTATTTGTGCCCAAAGAGACTAGCCTTCCTCATGTCTTCTGACTTGTATGCATTTGTTGTCAACCACAGAGTAGCATGCCCTGTGACCTAGCCACTCCGCATTGTGGCTAGGCTCTATGAACCTGGCCCCCAAGTTTGGTCCTGATACGGACCAGAGGAACTGTGATTATCTTTCCATACGTGGTCATCTCTCATTTCAGTTTCAACATGTTTAAAAGAGAATTATCAGCTTTTCTTACCTCAAACTTGATTTATCTTCGTGCCCTATTTCTCTTGAGGACATTATAATTATACCTTGTAAGAAGGCTTTAGGTCCTTATTGTTCTCTAAATTACTCTGTACAAAATTAGCCTCTAGATTCACCTAGCTCTTTCTTTAAAATTCCATCTTTTCAATTTCCTTTATTGTGCACAATCCTGTTTTTGAACCTCAGGCCTCTTTCCCCTGCATATTTATCCTAGTTTCTTAATTAATTTTGCCACCTTCAGAATTCCTGTCTCTTAACCACCATCATCCAAACTGTCACACTGTCACACTGTCAGAATTATGAAATACAGATTTCCATTCTCAAGAATATTTGGTTGCCCATGGCCTGGGGATAAATCCATTTATTCGACAAATATTTACTCAGGGTGTTTTATGTTGTAGCTGCCTTTTCAATAGCTGTTGTGTCTGTTACTTCCCTCTGCATCCCCAGTCACTGCTACTCTAATTGACACTACATCATGTCCTGTCTGGATTACGACACTAGCCTCCTCTCTGGCTTCTCTGCTTTCCACTTGCTCATCTCCAGTTGAGCAGCTATGGTAATCTTTTATTTGTTTAGCTCTCCTACATTATATTTCCTCAAGAAGTTGTCAAGAATTGGTTATCATTTCTAGGTAGCTAATTTCCAAGTGTTAACAACTATAATAATATTTTCATTTTAAATACTTTAAACTAATGAGTAATTTCAGGAACTAGCATCTGTCATACAAATGGACTGGATGCGAGGAGGGGAATTTGTGGATGACTTTCTGGTTAAATGTTTAATATAGTGTTCTGTACTCAGTTTGATTTAAAGTAGCACCATTCCAGGCACATTTCCTCCTAGACCATCTCTCACACTCATATATTACACCTTGCCACTCTGTTACTGCTCCTTAGTGAACACTAGCAACTTTTTCATGCCACATTTGATTTGTGTTATTCACTAAGCCTGGAATGCCCTTCTAATTGCCACTGTTGAAATCAAACTAATATTTCAAGGTTTGAAAGGAATATTCTTCAAGACTTTCTTCTTCCTTTCAGTTGAAATTAATCACTTCTTCCATGGTGGCTCACAGTGCCTTAAAAAAAAAAAAAAACTAGATTTTTGGAAACGTATATGATAGATTATGCGATGGTTAGATTGAAAGTCTGTATGTTGCCCTAGATGTGTAAGTTTAATAATTGAGGGAAGGCATCCTATCTTATCTTTGTGTCCTCCCCAAATCCCAGTTTCCTTTACTGAGTGCATTGCATGTTGCAGTGTTCAATAAACATTTGCTGTTTCTTCCATCTATTACCTATACAGAGGACCAGACATTTCATAATGGTGTCCAAATGTCCATCCGGTGGCTTCATATTTTGAGATCAGTTTTCTGGGTCATGATGATAAATGGCATAGAGGTGACTAAATATATGCTTGTTTTTATTATTTGCTATTTTTTTCTCTTGGCTGACTGCTCATTTATCTTTAATTTTAGGAAAGATTCTTTGTTAATGATTCAGAAGTTCAACTTTCTGGAAAGCATATCATAAAAAGGTTAGGTACGGAAAGTTTACAGCCATACGATTATCAACTGTAGTTTAATTGGTTTTGAGAAACGATTGCAGCACTTTTAATTTCCATAAAACCTTATGTAAAAAATAATTGTACAGTCTAACCCATTTAACTGTAATTTTTAGGAATGAAGGCTCTTTTTGGTTTGTGATGACTACTGTTCATCTGTCTTGGCTCTTTAAGACTTGAAACAAAATTCAGAGCAGATCAAACTCTGCAATTGGAATAGGAACTCAATGAATTGGTGTGGTTTTAGGAGTGTCCAAAGGCTCCACTTTCCTTTATTGTTCCTAAAATAACTCATTAGTTTAAGTTAAGATGTTTAAAATGCAAATATTATTATAGTTGTTAACATTTGAAAATTAGCTAATGAGAAATAATAACCAATCCTGTACAGCTTCTTGAGGAAAAATAACATAAGGAAGATAAAATTTGAAGTAAAGTGAGAGTATTGTCTCAGAGAGGAATGCCCATCATTCTTTTTTTTATTTTATTTTATTTATTTATTTATGGCTGAGTTGGGTCTGTTGCTGTGCACAGACTTTCTATAGTTGTGGTGAGCAGGGGCTACTCTTTGTTGAGGTACGCAGGTTTCTCATTGCAGTGGCTTCTCTTGTTGCAGAGCATGGGCTCTACGTTCGCGGGCTCCGTAGTTGTGACTTGCAGGCTCTAGAGTGCCAGCTCAGTAGCAGTGGCACACGGGCTTAGTTGCTCCATAGCATGTGGGATCTTCCTGGACCAGGGCTCAAACCCGTGTCCCCTGCACTGGCAGGCGGATTCTTAACCACTGCGCCAACCAGGGAAGCCCATGTCCATCATTCTTAGTATGAGACTTATAGGGAATGGGAGAAGGTAGTGTTGAAATAGAAAGCTAAGTAAAAAGGAAAAGAAAACAAAGAAGAAAAAGGGGAAGAGGAAGAGAACTGATATTTACTGAGTGCTTTACAATATGCCTGAACTTGTCTGTGAGAGGAATGTGACATGCACATGGAGAAGAGCTGAGGCCAGCTAAACCCAAAGATATAAAAGAATAGTGAGGGAAAATTCAAAAAGAGTCATGTACCACAATGTTCATTGCAGCACTATTTACAATAGCCAGGTCATGGAAGCAACCTAAGTGTCCATTGATAGATGAATGGATAAAGAAGATGTGGCACATACATACAATGGAATATTACTCAGTAGTAAAAAGAAATGAAATTGAGTTATTTGTAGTGAGGTGGTTGGACCTAGAGTCTGTCATACAGAGTGAAGTCAGTCAGAAAGAGAAGAACAAATACTGTATGCTAACCCATATATATGGAATCTAAAAAAAAAAATGGTTCTGAAGAACCTAGGGGCAGGACAGGAATAAAGACACAGATGTAGAGAATGGACTTGAGGACACGGGGAGGGGGAAAGGTAAGCTGTGACGAAGTGAGAGAGTGGCATGGACATATATACACTACCAAATGTAAAATAAATAATGGGAAGCAGCCACATATCACAGGAGATCAGCCTGGTGTTTTGTGACCACCTAGAGGGGTGGGATAGGGAGGGTGGGAGGGAGATGCAAGAGGGAGGGGGTATGGGGATATATGTATACATATAGCTGATTCACTTTGTTATACAGCAGCAACTAACACAATGTAAAGCAATTATATCCACTAAAGATGTTAAAAAAAAAGTAAATTTTAATTAAAAAAAAAAAAGTCAGGGAACAGCAGACCCTATCCAATTGACTGCTCATGGCAGGTGAACCCAGTTGTGACCCAAGAAACCACTCAGTTGACCTGCTGACTTGTGAGCAATCATAAATGGTTGTTGTTTAATCCACTGAGTTTTGGGGTGATTTGTAACACAGCATTATTTTGGCAATAGATAACTTGCTACACACCAGACACTGTGATATGCACTGGAAATACAAAGATAAATAATAAATGGCACTGTCCTCAAGTTGTTCATTTTCTGGTGAGGGAGCCAACATCAATGAGATCACTGCTTAATAATAATAGTAATAATAGTGCTGTGACAGTCAAGAAGGGGTCACCCAGCCACCCAAGAGAGTGTGGAAAAAGAGGTGACATTTAAGCATGCTCTTGAAGAATGGGCAAGAATTTCGCATAAGGGGAAGAGAGGAGAACATTTGATGGAGGGCAAAGTATGTACAAAGAGCGGGAAGTATATCAAAGAAAAAGGCAAGAGGAGTTGTAGGAGGCAGAGCTAGAGAGGTTGGTTGGACCCAAAGGCGATGTATCTTGGGCACTTTTGGTATTCAGCTTACTATCGGAGTACCGAGGATACACATTTGTTTGTAATTGTTCATAATAAATCCACTATGTATGTCCTTGAGTTAACTGTGGTGAATTTGTTGCTTCTTTGAATGCATCATTATTGATAGTAATAACAACAAATGAATATTATAAATAGTAATTACAACCAAAATCAATAGTATTAGGGTTATAGATTTACATATGAAGCAAAGAACAGATGGCCATTAGTACTTGTACACAAATACATGTGACATAAGAGGAAGAATTTAGTGAAAACCAGAAGGTGATACAGCAGTGGCTGACACTGCTGCTTTTGAGGACTACCTCTACCAGTTTGTCTTGAAAGTCCTCATAGGAAGGTAAAGTAAAGATTCTTTTGGATAGAGTACTAGTGTGCTTTTCCTACAATAAAATGCAGTCTTTCAGGATGTATTAGGCCCTGAGGCAGGGGTCACAGAAACAGTTCATTGCATATTTTTCAGCAGTAGAACATCTCCCATTAATTATCCTTAGAAAGTTACAACAAAATTATTACAGGACAGCTTGAATGGTAGGAAGGAGCACTGCATAAAGATGTAGGCTGCTCAAACCACAAGTGGCTTTAGTTTTTCTCTTTTAAACACAGACCCAATTAAATGAATTAATTCTAAAGAAACGTTGAAAACTAAAAATGGCTTTAAAGTGGAAATATCTTTTGGTTTACTTATTTCACTTAACCTTCCTGTGGACAACAAATGCTAGTCTTTCATAAGCAGTTGTTAATTTTGGAATTTTACTGTTTGTTCCCTTACTTAAAAAAGAAAAACTCCACAAATTCATAGTCTTATGTTTTTCACTTCTGTGTACTTCTTTCATTTGTTTCATTTTTTCTCTTTTTCTTCTAAAAATGTACAACTTTTGGTATAAGAGTTTTTGTCTTTTTGGTATCCTAGGATTCATATTTTTAAAGATTTATTTGCTTTTTGTTAGGTGGCTGGGTACAGTGGCGATGTTTTAGTCCAGGAGATGATGTATTTATTTGTTTTATCTATCTATGTTTTTCCAAGAACTCAGGATACAAAGAATTTAAACACACAGCACTCCTTTAACACAACAAACAGTAGCAACAGAAGCAGAACTGGGGCTAGGAAAGGAGAGAGACCATTTTAGCTTTCTTCATAGCACTTTGTTCTGTATTTTAACGTGGTAGCTGTTTAATTCTGTGGAGAGTTTAAAAATGCAGTATATCTGGAGAATGCATAGAAGTTCAAGTCATTCAATATTATTTATGTCTTTTACAAAAGAATAGTAGCAGCATGTACTTCAGACTCAAATTTTGACTTCTATAGAATAAATTTAGTAAACTCAGTGCTTTGCTTCCTTTTAAAAAACTTATCTTTTTTCTTTATATTTTGAGGAAACTTTTGGAGCAGCATATCAATGATAGAACCTAATAAAATCTTACCTTCAGGCAAACTTCTTGTATACAAAATCAGAGACCATAGTGCCAGGGCTTTCTATTAGTACCATCCATTTTGTTAGCATTTTTCCAATTTATCTTGCGTTACTAACTCTCAGCGTACTATGCCTATTGTAAATATTTAAGCATTACTGTTGACATAAAGATAATACTGACAAATTGAGTTAACATTTCTGTTGAGGATTACTGACCATGTGTAGCCCAGAACAACTTTAACACCCACACCAAATCCTATACTCAGGCCAAACTGTGTTTAGTCTACAATACAGTGCTGTTCCTCAAATGAATTTTTAGCTCTGATTTACACAAAACATGAAACAACCTTTCTTGCATCAATTAATTGTTTGACTTTCCTAATACATTTCCATTTTAACTAGATTATGTCTATATCAAAGGAAAAGGAACGTGTGCAAGATGTCAGTGTCTTGAGCACACATACCCACCCATCATGGGATCTTGTAACTTTCTGAGATCTGAATAAAAGGAATCTGTTTGGTTTCTCAGCAGTCTCACCTGAGGACTGCACCTCAGCTTTCACATTTGACTAGCTTGAACATTATTTAACTGGCTTTAATATCTTACTTGAAAGGAAAATAATTTGGAGAATTTTGTCTTGTGGAAGAATCCATGACCCATCAATAAAAACTAACCAAGTGAAGAAAAAAGACTAGCAAAAGATGAAATTCCTCTCATATCTATTGATATATTTCTGATACCTATTAAGAGAGTTATTTTTCCAATTGCCTAATTTATTTCTCCTATTTGCTCCTATTGCCAGAAAATGGCCATTTTGAGGTTTAGTTGATAGTATATTAATCTTCATGTCAATCTGGGCTCCATATTTATAAGATACTCATCACTGTAAATGTATTTAGTGGGAAAGTTTTATAAAAAGAAATGCGATGGCATTCTCACATATCAGTTAATTATGGAAGCATTTTGGAATCCTGGCCTTTTCAGATTACAGTATGTTAATAAATTAGCATGAACAATTCTCTTTTCTGTTTTGATTAAATTCAGCTTTCCATAGAAAAGCTTACTAATAGCAAATTGATGGAGATCAAAACATTAATTTGAGTCATTTCCTTTTTAATTCACTGGCTTATTTGAGGAAGTAGTAACAAAAGCCTGGTGACATCAGGAAGGCAAAATCATAATTTGGTTAAATTGCATCTTTCTTAATTACTTTGCAATTTAATGTCCCTCATTGCTTCAGTTCAGAGCCCCAGGACTCTATTTATAATTGTAGCTTTACTCTAAGAAGGAGAAAAGCTATGCTATTCAGCTTATTCTTATGAAATGATTTCTGCATCTACTAGTTTATATTTATTTCTTAGAAATTTCCCAAATGGCTATTTAGGCAAAGGAAGCCCTCTCGTTATTGTTACCTTTTAATTTCTATATATTATAAGATATGTTCCTCAAAAGCCTATTTTAAGATCTGTTGTGTGAGGAAACATTTTTTTTTCCTTAGCAAAACGTCATTGTTACAGAATTAAAATAAAAAATTTAAATACTTATCACAAGGATTTTATTTCCTGTGATAGAATGTTCCCTATCTGTGACACAGTGATCAAAATTAAAATGTACTGAGAAGATAAATATGAGCAAGTTACCACATTTTGAAGTGTCTGATTAATGAAGCTGTTGGGAGCAATTTCCTATTGAGATGCTCTTCATAAAAGGAAACTCAGTTTGAGAGAAACTCTAGAAATGTGATAGAGGTCTGTGAGGTCTAAGATGCCTAAGGTTCTAGTTTCATTAATTCCTTGGAGAGATCTGTAACCTTCTATTGGGAAGCAAATGGCTTTGTTGAGACTCAGGCTTCATGACATCAAATAGCTCTTACAAAACAACGGTGTTTTGAAGAAGCAGAAACAGATGGATTGAATTTCCTTTGAAACACAATAGGGTTTAAAAATGATGGGGAGAAAAAAATAACGCCAAATCCTCAACTTTTGTAAGAGAGTTTGAAACATTTCCCAGTCTCAGAGTGCTTGTCGTGTTCACTTATCAGAGTACATTGACAGAGGATCCTGCAGAACCCTACCTGTCTGTGAAAATGCCGTACTTGAATCAGTTACTCAGATCCCATGATCTGCCTGACTAGGCCATAGATGTCACATTCCAAAAGAAATTATACTTGCACCTGATACTGAACTCCAGTTTTTCAAAGTCAAAAGTGAATGACTTTAGTAAATTTTTTATGGCTTTTGTTTAGTACAAAATGTGTGAATGGTTGGTGTTTCTTTTTTTGGCTTTGAGTTAGAGGAAGGACCAAAAAAGGATAATTTCCAAGGTACTTGGAGTTATTGATGACAAAGTGGAGGGACATCTCATATGGTGTTTTCAACAGTATCATAAGTAAGAAATGCTGTAAACGCAAATAAAACAAGTTGCAGGAGCAAAAAATTTGACAAATAATTTCTGATTATTTAGGTGGCTGATAAATGGAATTTCAGCAAGGCAGTGTCATGATTTAAGTTTAATTAAAGATTAGCTTAGCTATAATATATGATGCATTGAATCTGGGTGAGGTAATGATGATGCCAGCAGCTAAAATTTACTGAGTTCTTATTAGTTGCTAATTATGGTGCTATGTCTTTTTATATGTGCATTATATCATCTCAACCTCTTGACAGTCCTATGAAGAATTTTTATTATTATCCCTACTTTACAGATGAGAAGATTGGAGTTTAAGAAGTTAAACTTGCTTAAGGCTACAACAGTTTGGACAGTGCCAGTCCTGGAATTCAAGGCAGTATTTTCAACATTTTGCTATGGAGGAGTGTCTAGTATAATATATACAACTAAGATGTTATAGTTATTAATCAATACATGAAGCCACTAGAGATGAAGAATGATGCACATTTGGAAGGAAATATTTATAGGAATGAATGAAATAAAGGAGTGGAAGAAAGATAATGTCAATATTTCAAGGTTGGATGACTGGGTGGAATGTGGTGCTTTAAATGCAGTGATGATGGGGTGAATTGATTCAGACATAGAAGAGAAAAGATGATGGATTCTGATTTAGATTTGTAGTTTTTTTTTTTTTTTTTTTTTTTAGATTTTTAAAAGATTCTTACATTGAGTTTGAGGCAGTTGCAAGACATCACATGGAATGTCCAGTAGACAGAAAGAGAAAAGGGGGTTTCAGTTTAGAAGAGATGGTAGGCTTTGTTTTGATTTTTAGTTTTTTTTTTTTTTTTTTTTTTAGATTTTTAAAAGATTCTTACATTGAGTTTGAGGCAGTTGCAAGACATCACATGGAATGTCCAGTAGACAGAAAGAGAAAAGGGGGTTTCAGTTTAGAAGAGATGGTAGGCTTTGAGCTACAGAATATTGAGAAGGTAATGAAACTGTGGAAATAGATGAGCTCTCAGCTGGAGGGAACATGAAAAGGGAAGAGTCAAGGACTAAAAACTGAGCCTTACGGGATGCTGAGATACATATCTTTGATTTTTGTTTTAGGATATTTCTCTGAGGATTCAACATGGAGAAATAAATGGTAGAGGAGGAGTTTTAAGAGTTTCTTCATTGCATATAAATGATCTTCTGCTAGAGTAGAGACATTGCTGTTCAAACCTTTGTAAATACTTTTGTTTTTAATAATGATTGATACTATTATAACAACCTCTCCCATATGATATCAATTCATCTTGTATTTGTATAATTATGTTACTTTCTGTTTCCTTGTTTTAAAAGCTGAAGGAACATTTCCTACTTTTTCTCATTCATTTTCAAAGAGAGTTTACAGAGAAAGTGAAATGTGATGGAATCATGTTGAGCCATGATTATAGCTTCACTTATTCATTACAAAGCTTCCAGTGTTTTCCTTATTGTCTGATATAAGACAGAAAACCACACCACATTCTTTGTAACAGAATGATGACCACCATGCTATTTCATTGAAACAGATGGCTTTCAGAAACTCTTCTAAAATGGAGCAATAGTGGGTCAAATGAACATTGGGTTAATTATTTCTAAGTAGAATATATGCCAGTAATTTACACAGAACAGTAGTATGGGGTAGGAGAAAAAGTCAGTAAATCTGAGCTGAGACTAAAGCTCTCTGGGTTAACAATTTTGTAACCCATAGCAATCTAGCAAAATATTTCTGTCCTTCAACATTACTGCTAGAATTAACGAGCTGTCTCCATTTATTTTTCAGTTTTTACAGTCTGTTGTGTTTATTTCTTCATTTTTGTGCCCATTATTTCAGTCTTTTGTTGGGGCTATTGTAATCTTATGCCTGGTCTTCTTTCCTCTTCTTTCAGTATTCTTTAATTCATTGGTTTATTGTTCCAGAGTAATATTTCTAAAATTTAGATCTGATCATTTTACTCTCCTGTTTAAATATCTATTATTTCCTAACAATTTATACCCAAATAAATTAGTACTGCATTCAGCACTTTCCATTACCTGGTTTCAGCTAAATCCTCAGTCCCGTCTTTCTGCTATTCTCCCTCATGTACCTGAATTCCTGCCAAGCTCTCTAAACACCAGTAATTTACAGCCTCTGGCCTATAATTATGACAGAGCCATCCTTCTTCATTTCCCTTCTTCACACATGGGTTGTTTTTATGTGGAGAAACATCTATGAGAAGGTTTCTGGGAGGTTTTTAGCTTAGAGATGGTATACTTACCCAGTAGAATGTGAGATCCCTGAGAGAGCAGGAGCAATATCTTCTACATCTCTATCTTTCCGGTTCCTAGCACAGTTCTGGGTACACAGTAGATGCTCAAGAAATACTGGTTAATATGAGCTTGTTTGTTTGTTTGTTTTTTACTAGCCTAAGTTCCCAGAATCAGTGTGACAGCACAATACCAACAACAAGGACAGCGAGAGGCAAAGGACAAAACGGTCCTGATGGTTCAGAAGGATTTTAAGATTTTACCCTTTCAATAGGATTCTGGTCTGTTTTTGATCATAGGTCAGGTATAGAATCAGTCAGGATCTCAGCAGAAAACAGATGTCGCAGTTGGAAAGAATTGGAGGGGACTGTGAACAGAGGTATGGACAGGGTTAAGGAAACCAACAAGGGATGAAGACATACCCAAAGACCAGCTATAGCAGGAAGCTGTTATTCCCTTTCAGTTTATCAGAAGGAAGGATATGCCACAATGGGACTTGCCAGCGTAATCTCTTGCAATGAAGTAATACTTGAACAGCTTTAGGGACTCTCCCATCAACACATGCACTTAATAATTTCAAAGAAAACATTCAGAGAAGTCATGCTTTTGAGTGATGATTGTGGCAACTTTTCTTGCAGAAATGTTATTGTACAACAAAAGGCCTGCAGAAAGATTAAGAAAAAACATTCATTGGCCTGCAAAAAAGTTTCTATGATCTTTAAATTTTCATCAAATCTCCTAACCCCACTTTAACAGCTCCTAAGGCATGTCAAGTCCTCTGAGCTGTTCTCGAGATTACGAGGTTGAAGAAGCTGTAGCTATACAGAAGTTTCTCTAAAAGTCTAACACAAGATAATGGAGAGTCAGAGGTTAATGGGTTGACTTTCAAGATTGACTTCTTTTAAGCTTCTGATCTCTGGGCTGAAAAACGGGAGATGGTGTTTATTTGACTTGTCTGTGCTGTGAGGTCAGTAAAACACCCAAATACCATCTTATTTTTATTTATGAATTCCATTTCCTAAAAGCAATAAGATACTCATTCCCTACTGTGTGTTGGTAGGATATGACTGAATAGTTCAAGTGGCTAAATTGAGTTGGTTTGGAGCTTAGTGACTTATAACATTCATACCATCCATCAATTAAAGCAGGCCTGCCTGTCTGCTTGTAATTTGGCAAACAGCATTTTGTCTTCCAGAAGCACTTAGAAAAATTCTTCCCTCAAAAGTAACAGATGAGGAAAAGTGTTTGATGGAATCAGCAAGACAAGATACTTGCTCTGATTAGACAGCAGACACAAACTTGCTACTGGGTGCATATTCCATGGTGATGGTCATTATTACATGTAGGGAATGAAAAATGAAATAATCTACCCTGTCTCAGTCCCTGGCTGTAAAATGAATAAAAGACCTATGCTGGGAGAATAAAATAGATGGTGATTTCTACAGCATATTGAGTTTCCATGGGAGAAGGCTACTTCATAAATCCAAGCAAGGGTTTACATTCATTGTAATTCTATTTCTGTACCCAATAATAAATTCTTTAAACAATGTGATGGGACCTAATCTTCTCTGTAGTATAAATCAGGTCACATCATTCACCTGCTTACTTCTACTCTTGCTTCCTATTGCAATTCCAATAAAATCTAAAGGTCTTCATAGGGTCAACAAAGCACTGAGTTGACTCTCCTACCTCTCCAGCACTGTCTCCTTCCCTGTCTTCCTCTGCTTGCAACACTTTAGTCATACTGGCCTCCCTCCTTTTCCTTGAGCTGGTTAAGGTCCTGTCCATCTTAGAGCCTTTTTTTTTTTTTTTCTTTTTTTCTTTTTTTTTGTGATACACGGGCCTCTCACTGTTTTGGCCTCTCCCGTTGCGGAGCACAGGCTCCGGACGCGCAGGCCCAGTGGCCGTGGCTCACAGGCCCAGCCGCTCCGCGGCGTGTGGGATCTTCCCGGACCGGGGCACGAACCCTTGTCCCCTGCATCGGCAGGTGGACTCTCAACCACTGTGCCACCAGGAAAGCCCCCATCTTAGAGCCTTTGCTTGCGTCACTTCTTACACCTGAAATCCTCTTCCCCCAGATCTTCATGAGCCTGACTCCTTATTTTCATTCAATTCCAGGTTCAAAGATCATCATCTCAAAGTAATTTTCCTTAACCACTTACTTTAATGTTGCTCTTGAGATACTCTTTCTTACGTTAGCTTCTTTTAGTGCCTTCATAGTTCTTAAAATTACCTTACTGATTGGTTAGTGTAATTGTTTATTGACCCCACTCTGTTGGAGGGTAAGCTCCGGAGAGCAGGAATCTTATTTGTCTTGCTCACTGCTGTATCCCTGGTACCTAGAAGAATGGCTAGCATGTAGTTGGTGCTCAGTAAATAGTTTAGGTATTGAATGAATTACTGAAGGGATAGCTATCTCCCAGGAATTTAGCAAGTATGTAAAAATATTTTCTCCACTGACAACAACAAAAAAAGAGAATCACAATTCGGTAGTCCCTGACCAGTGTACACAAAGAAATAGAGCATTTAATAAGTTGGGTTATATTTTAAATTTGTAGGTTACTGTGAGTTGATTAAAAGATAAGCTTCTCAATTTTTAATAAGGTAAGGTAACTTTATTTTAACCATAGTTCTGTTAAGTCCTTAGATATATCAGTGAAGTCCATTTCATTAAAATAGAAAACATATTTCTAAATATTTTCTAGTAACATTGTAAAGTGGTTAATTTCTGAAATTAGAGTAGCATTTTTCATATATATATATATATATATATATACACACACATATCTATCTATCTATCTATCTATATATATATATATATCATCCAAGTTGACATAAGTGGCAATACTTGTGAAATGTTCCTTATACAATTACTTTTATTTTCAGTGAATTTTAAGGCTATGATTATTATTGGGTTGAAAACTTCTGAAATCATGTTTTAAAATGTCACTCTCATGAAATGTGAAACTCAGACTGACTGAAGTTTGCAATCTGTAGGTGTTTTATTTATTTTTTATACAGCAGGTTCTTACTAGGTATCTATTTTATACATATTAGTATATATATGTCAGTCCCAATCTCTCAGTTCATCCCACCAGCCCCCCTTCCCCCCTTGGTGTCCATACATTTGTTCTCTGCATCTGTGTCTCTATTTCTGCCTTGCATACCAGTTCATCTGTACCACTCTTCTAGATTAAACATATATGCATTAGTATACGATATTTGTTTTTCTCTTTTTGACTTACTTCACTCTATATGACAGTGTCTACATCCGTCCATGTCTCTAAAAATGACCCGATTTCATTCCTTTTTATGGCTGAATAATATTCCATTGTATATATGTACCACATCTTCTTTATCCATTCATCTATTGATGGGCATTTAGGTAGCTTCCATGACCTGGCTATTGTAAATAGTGCTGCAGTGAAATTTGGGGTGCATGTGTCTTTTTGAATTATGGTTTTCTTTGGGTATATGCCCCGTAATGGGATTGCTGGCTCATATGGTAATTGTATTTTTAGTTTTTTAAGGAACCTCCATACTGTTCTCCATAGTGGCTATATCAATATACATTCCCACCAAGAGTGCAAGAGGGTTCCCTTTTCTCCACATCCACTCCAGCATTTATTGTTTGTAGATTTTTTGATGATGGCCATTCTGACTGGTGTGAGGTGATACCTCATTGTAGTTTTGATTTGCATTCTCTAATAATTAGTGATGTTGAGCAGCTTTTCATGTGCTTCTTGGCCATCTGTATGTCTTCTTTGGAGAAATGTCTATTTAGGTCTTCTGCCCATTTTTGATTGGGTTGTTTGTTTTTTTAATATTGAACTGCATGAGCTGATTATATATTTTGGAGATTAATCCTTTGTCCATTGATTTGTTTGCAAATATTTTCTCCCATTCTGAGGGTTGATTTTTCATCTTGTTTATAGTTTCCTTTGCTGTACAAAAGATTTTAAGTTTCATTAGTTCCCATTAGTTTATTTTTGTTTTTATTTCCATTACTCTAGGAGGTGGGTCGAAAGATCCTGCTGTGATTTATTATCAAAGAGTGTTCTTCTTTGTTTTCCTCTAAGAGTTTTATAGTGTCTGGTCTTACATTTAGGTCTCTAATCCATTTTGAGTTTATTTTTGTGTATGGTGTTAGGGAGTGTTCTAATTTCATTCTTTTACATGTAGCTGTCCAGTTTTCCCAGCACCACTTATTGAAGAGACTGTCTTTTCTCCATTGTATATCCTTGCCTCATTTGTTGTAGATTAGTTGACCATAGGTGCATGGGTTTATCTCTGGGCTTTCTATCTTGTTCCATTGACCTATGTTTCTGTTTTTGTGTCAGTACCATATTGTCTTGATTACTGTAGTTTTATAGTATAGTCTGAAGTCAGGGAGTCTGATTCCTCCAGCTCCGTTTTTTTCCCTCAAGACTGCTTTGGCTATTCGGGGTCTTAGGTGTCTCCATACAAATTTTAAGATTTTTTCTTCTAATTCCATCAAAAATGCCATTGGTAATTTGATAGAGATTGCATTGAATCTGTAGATTGCTTTGGGTAGTATAGTCATTTTCACAATATTGATTCTTCCAATCCAAGAACATGGTATATCTCTCCATCTGTAGGTATCATCTTTAATTTCTTTCATCAGTGTCTTATTGTTTTCTGCATACAGATCTTTTGTCTCCCTAGGTAGGTTTATTCCTAGGTGTTTTATTCGTTTTGGTGAAATGGTAAATGGGAGTGTTTCCTTAATTTCTCTTTCAGATTTTTCATCATTAGTGTATAGGAATGCAAGAGATTTCTGTGCATTAATTTTGTATCCTGCAACTTTACCAAATAAATTGATTAGCTGTAGTAGTTTTCTGGTGGCATCTTTAGGATTCTCTATGTATAGTATCATGTCATCTGCAAACAGTGACACTTTTACTTCTTCTTTTCCAATTTGTACTCCTTTTATTTCTTTTTCTTCTCTGATTGCCGTGGCTGGGACTTCCAAAACTATGTTGAATAATAGTGGTGAGAGTGGACATCCTTGTCTCATTCCTCAGCTTAGAGGAAATGCTTTCAGTTTTTCACCATTGAGAATGATGTTTGCTGTGGGTTTGTCATATATGGCCTTTATTTTGTGGAGGTAGGTTCCCTCTATGCCCACTTTCTGGAGAGTTTTTATCATAAATGTGTGCTGAATTTTGTCAAAAGCTTTTTCTGCATCTATTGAGATAATTGTATGGTTTTTATTCTTCAATTTGTCAATATGGTGTATCACATTGATTGATTTGCATATATTGAAGAATCCTTGCATCCCTGGGATAAATTCCACTTGGCCATGGCGTATGATCCTTTTAATGTGTTGTTGGATTCTGTTTGCTAGTATTTTGTTGAGGATTTTTGCATCTATATTCATCAGTGATATTGGTCTGTAATTTTCTTTTTTTGTAGTCTGGTTTTGGTGTCAGGGTGATGGTGGCCTCATAGAATGAGTTTGGGAGTGTTCCTTCCTCTGCAATTTTTTGGAAGACTTTGAGAAGAATGGGTGTTAGCTCTTCTCTAAATGTCTGATAGAATTCACCTGTGAAGGCATCTGGTCCCAGACTTTTGTTTGTTGGAAGATTTTTAATCAGTTTCAATTTCATTACTTGTGATTGGTCTGTTCATATTTTCTGTTTCTTCCTGGTTCAGTCTTGGAAGGTTATATCTTTCTAAGAATTTTCCATTTCTTCCAGGTTGTCCATTTTATTGTCATAGAGTTGCTTGTAGTAGTCTTGTAGGATGCTTTGCATTTCTGTGGTGTCTGTTGTAACTTCTCCTTTTTCATTTCTAATTTTATTGATTTGAGTCCTTTCCCTCTTTTTCTTGATGAGTCTGGCTAAAGGTTTATCAATTTTGTTTATCTTCTCAAAGAACCAGGTTTTAGTTTTCTTGATCTTTGCTATTGTTTTCTTTGTTTCTATTTCATTTATTTCTGCTCTGATCTTTATGATTTCTTTCCTCCTACTAACTTTGGGTTTTGTTTGTTCTTCTTTCTCTAGTTCCTTTATGTGTAAAGTTAGATTGTTTATTTGAGATTTTTCTTGTTTCTTGAGGTAGGATTGTATTGCTGTAAACTCCCCTCTTAGGACTGCTTTTCTGCATCCCATAGGTTTTGGATCATCATGTTTTCATTGCAATTTGTCTCTAGGTATTTTTTAATTTCCTCTTTGATTTCTTCATTGATCTCTTGGTTATTTCATAACATATTGTTTAGCCTCCATGTGTTTGTGTTTTTTACGTTTTATTCCCTGTGGTTGATTTCAAATCTCATAGTGTTGTGGTTGGAAAAGATGCTTGATATGATTTCAGTTTTCTTAAATTTACCGAGGCTTGATTTGTGACCCAAGATGTGATCTGTCCTGGAGAATGTTCCGTGTGCACTTGAGAAGAAAGTGTACTCTGCTGTTTTTGGATGGGATGTCCTATAAACATCAATTAAATCTACCTGGTCTATTGTGTCATTTAAAGCTTGTGTTTCCGTATTAATTATCTGTCTGGATGATCTGTCCTTTGGTGTAAGTGAGGTGTTAAAAGTCCCCCACTATTACTGTGTTACTGCTGTTTTCCTCTTTTACAGCTGTTAACAGTTGCCTTATGTATCGAGGTGCTCCTATTTTGGGTGCATATATATTTATAATTGTTATATATTCTTCTTGGATTGATCCCTTGCTCATTATGTAGTGTACTTCCTTGTCTCTTATAACATTGTTTTAAAGTCTATTTTATCTGATATGAGTATTGCTACTCCAGTTTTCTTTAGATTTCCATTTGCCTGGAATATCTTTTTCCGTCCACTCACTTTCAGTCCGTATGTGTCCCTAGGTCTGAAGTGGGCCTCGGGTAGACAGCATATACATGGGTCTTGTTTTAGTATCCATCAGCGAGCCTGTGTCTTTTGGTTAGAGCATTTAAGCCATTCACGTTTAAGGAAATTATTGATAGGTATGTTCCTGTTACCACTTTCTTAATTGTTATGTGTTTGATTTCGTCGGTCCTTTTCTTTTCTTTTGTTTCCCACTTAGAGAAGTTACTTTATCATTTGTTGTAGAGCTGCTTTGCTGGTGCTCAATTCTCTTAGCTTTTGCTTGTCTGTAAAGCTTTTGATTTCTCTGTCGAATCTGAATGGGATCTTTGCTGGGTAGAGTGATCTTGGTTGTAGGTTCTTCCCTTTCATCACTATATATATATCATGCCACTCCCTTCTGGCTTGTAGAGTTTTTGCTGAGAAATCTGCTGTTAACCTTATGGGAGTTCCCTTGTATGTTATTTGTCGTTTTTCCCTTGTTGTTTTTAAAATTTTTTCTTTGTCTTTAATATTTGTCAATTTGCTTTCTATGTGTCTTGGTGTGTTTCTCCTTGCGTTTCTCCTGCCTGGGACCCTCTGCACTTCCTGGACTTGGGTGGCTATTTCATTTCCCATGTTAGGGAATTTTTCAACTACAATTTCTTCAAATATTTTCTTGCATCCTTTCTTTGTCTCTTCTCCTTCTGGGACCCCTATAATGCAAATGTTGTTGCGTTTAATGTTGTCCCAGAGTTCTCTTAGGCTGCCTTCATTTCTTTTCATTCTTTTTTCTTTATTTTTTTCCATGAAAGTGAATTCCACCGTTCTGTCTTCCAGGTCACTTAGCCATTCTTCTGCCTCAGTTATTCTGCTATGGATTCCTTCTAGTGTATTTTTCAGTGCAGTTATTGCATTGTTCATCTTTGTTTGTTCTTTAATTCTTCTAGGTCTTTGTTAAACATTTTTGCATCTTCTAGATCTTTGTCTCCATTCTTTTTCTAAGGGCCTGGATCATCTTCACTCTCATTATTCAGAATTCATTTTCTGGAAGGTTGCCTGTCTCCACTTCATTTAGTTGTTTTTCTGTGGTTTCAACTTGTTCCTTCTTCTGGTACATAGTCCTCTCCCTTTTCATCTTGTCTGTCTTTCTGTAAATGTGGTTTTTGTTCCACAGGCTGCAGATGGTAGTTCTTCTTGCTTCTGCTGTCTGCCCTCTGGTGGATGAGGCTATCTGAGAAGCTTGTGCAAGCTTCCTGATGGGAGGGACTGGTGGCGGGTAGAGCTGGGTGTTGCTCTGGTGGGCAGAGCTCAGTAAAACGTTAATCTGCTTGTCTGCTGATGGGTGGGGCTGGGTTCCCTGCCTGTTGGCTGTTTGGCGTGAGGCGACCCAGCACTGGAGCTTACCCAGCTCTTTGGTGGGGCTAATGGCAGACCCTGGGAGGGCTCACACCAAGGAGTATTTCCCAGAATTTCTGCTGCCACTGTCCTTGTCCCTGCAGTGAGCCACAGCCACCCCCTGCCTCTGTACGACACTCTCCAATACTAGCATGTAGATCTAGTTCAGTCTCCTATGGGGTCACTGCTCCTTCCCCTGGGTCCTGATGCACACATTACTTTGTGTGTGCCCTCCAAGAGTGGAGTCTCTGTTTCCCCTAGTCCTGTTGAAATCCTGCAATCAAATCCCTCTAGCCTTCAAAGTCTGATTCTCTAGGAATTCCTCCCCCTATTGCTGGACCCGCAGGTCTGCAGGGAAGCCTGATGTGGGGTTCAGAACCTACACTCCAATGGGTGGACTTCTGTGGTATAAGTGTTCTCCAGTTTGTGAGTCACCAACCCAGTGGTTATGGGATTTGATTTTATTGTGATTGCGCCCCTCCTACTGTCTCATTGCAGCTTCTCCTTTGTCTTTGGATGTGGAATATCTTTTTGGTGAGTTCCAGTGTCTTCTTGTCATTGACTGTTCAGCAGTTAGTTGTGTGTCTGGTGCTCTTGTAAAAGGGAGTGAGCACACGTCCTACTACCTCACCATCTTGAACCAATGATTTGTAGGTGTTTTATAGAAAACCTCAAATGGATTCCTTCTTGGACTGTTTTTTTTTTTAAAACTATTTCAGGTTTGTTTTGATAAAGCAGCCACTTATTAATGTAATTTCAAGTTTATCAAATTCATAGTCAGTCATTCTTGCTAGTTCTGTATAAATTTTCAGAATTGAAATAGGAAACAATTTTCTTTTTTTTTTCAACATCTTTATTGGAGTATAATTGCTTTACAATGGTTTGTTAGTTTCTGCTTTATACCAAAGTGAATCACCTATACATATACATATTTCCTTCTACTTGCGTCTCCCTCCCACCCCTCTAGGTGGTCACAAAGCACAGAGCTGATCTCCCTGTGCTATGTGGCTGCTTCCCACTAGCTATCTGTTTTACAGTTGGTAGTGTATATATGTCCATGCCACACTCTCACTTCATCCCAGCTTCCCCTTCCCCTTCCCTGTGTCCTCAAGTCCATTCTCTACATCTGTATCTTTATTCCTATCCTGCGCCTAGGTTTTTGAAAACTTTTTTTTCCTTTTAGAGTCCATATATATGGGTTAGCGTACGGTATTGTTTTTCTCTTTCTGACTTACTTCACTCTGTATGACACACTCTAGGTCCATCCACCTCACTACAAATAACTCAATTTCATTTCTTTTTATGGCTGAGTAATTTTCCATTGTATATATGTGCCACATCTTCTTTATCCATTCATCTGGTGATGGACACTTAGGTTGCTTCCATGTCCTGGCTATTGTAAATAGAGCTGCAATGAACATTGTGGTACCTGACTCTTTTTGAAGTATGGTTTTCTCAGGGTATATGCCCAGGAGTGTAATTGCTGGGTCATATGGTATTTGTATTTTTAGTTTTTTAAGGAACCTCCATACTGTTCTCCACAGTGGCTGTATCAATTTACATTCCCACCAACAGTGCAAGAGGGTTCCCATTTCTCCACACCTTCTCCAGCATTTATTGTTTGCAGATGTTTCAATTATGGCCGTTCTGACTGCTGTGTGGTGATACCTCATTGTAGTTTTAATTTGCATTTGTCTAATGATTACTGATGTTGAGCATTCTTTCATGTGTTTGTTGGCAGTCTGTATATCTTCTTTGGAGAAATGTCTATTTAGGTCTTCTGCCCATTTTTGGATTGGGTTGTTTGTTTTTTTGATATTGAGCTGCATGAGCTGCTTGTAAATTTTGGAGATTAATCCTTTGTCACTTGCTTCATTTGCAAATATTTTCTTCCATTCTGAGGGTTGTCTTTTCGTCTTGCTTACGGTTTCCTTTGCTGTGCAAAAACTTTTAAGTTTCATTAGGTCCCATTGGTTTATTTTGTTTTTATTTCCGTTTCTCTCAGAGGTGGGTCAAAAAGGATCTTGCTGAGATTTATGTCATAGAGTGTTCTGCTTATGTTTTCCTCTAAGAGTTTTATAGTATCTGGCCTTAGATTTAGGTCTTTAATCCATTTTGAGTTTATTTTTGTGTATGGTGTTAGGGAGTGTTCTAATTTCATTCTTTTACATGTAGCTGTCCAGTTTTCCCAGCACCACTTATTGAAGAGACTGTCTTTTTTCCATTGTATATTCTTGCCTCTTTTATCATAAATAAGGTGTCCATATGTGCGTGGGTTTATCTCTGGGCTTTTTATCCTGTTCCATTGACCTATATTTCTGTTTTTGTGCCAGTACCATACTGTCTTGATTACTGTAGCTTTGTAGTATAGTCTGAAGTTGGGAGCCTGATTCCTCCAGCTCCGTTTTTCTTTCTCAAGATTGCTTTGGCTATTCTGGAACTTTTGTGTTGCCATACAAATTGTGAAATTTTTTGTTCTAGTTCTGTGAAAAATGCCATTGGTAGTTTGATAGGGATTGCATTGAATCTCTGGATTGTTTTGGGTAGTATAGTCATTTTCACAATGTTGATTCTTCCAATCCAAGAACATGGTATATTTCTCCATCTTTTTGTATCATCTTTAATTTCCTTCATCAGTGTCTTATAGTTTTCTGCATACAGGTCTTTTGTCTCCTTAGGTAGATTTATTCCTAGGTATTTTATTCTTTTTGTTGCAGTGGTAAATGGGAGTGTTCCTTTAATTTCTCTTTCAGATCTTTCATCATCAGTGTATAGGAATGCAAGAGATTTCTGTGCATTAATTTTGTATCCTGCTACTTTACCAAGTTCATTGATTAGCTCTAGTAGTTTTTTGGTAGCATCTTTAGGTTTCTCTATGTATAGTGTCATGTCATCTGCAAACAGTGACAGCTTTACTTCTTCTTTTCTGACTTGGATTCCTTTTATTTCTTTTTCTTCTCTGATTGCCGTGGCTAAAACTTCCAAATCTATGTTGAATAATAGTGGTGAGAGTGGGCAACCTTGTCTTGTTCCTGATCTTAGAGGAAATGGTTTCAGTTTTTCACCAGTGAGAATGATGTTTGCTGTGAGTTTGTCATATATGGCCTTTATTATGTTTTAGTAAGTTCCCTCTATGCCTACTTTTGGAGAGTTTTTATCATAAATGGGTGTTGAATTTTGTAGAAAGCTTTTTCTGCATCTATTGAGATGATCATATGGTTTTTCTCCTTCAGTTTGTTAATATGGTGTATCACATTGATTGATTTGCATATATTGAAGAATCCTTGCATTCCTGGATAAACCCCACTCTATCACAGTGTATGATGCTTTTAATGTGTTGTTGGATTATGTTTGCTAGTATTTTTTGAATTCATTCATTTATTTATTTTGGGGTGTGTTGGGTCTTCATTTCTGTGCAAGGGCTTTAGTTGCAGCGAGCTGGGGCCACTCTTCATCGTGGTGTGTGTGCCTCTCACTCTCGCAGCCTTTCTTGTTGTGGAGCACAGGCTCCAGATGCGCAGGCTCAGTAGTTGTGGCTCACAGGTCTAGTTGCTCTGTGGCATGTGGGATCTTCCCAGTCCAGGACTCGAACCTGTGTTCCCTGCCTTGGCAGGCAGATTCTCAACCACTGTGCCACCAGGGAACCCCTGTTTGCTAGTATTTTGTTGAGGACTTTTGTATCTGTGTTCATCAGTGATATTGGCCTGTAGTTTTCTTCTTTGTGACATCTTGGTCTGTTTTTGGTATCAAGGTGATGGTGGCATTGTAGAGTGAGTTTGGGAGTGTTCCTCCCTCTTCTATATTTTGGTAGAATTTAGAAGGATAGGTGTTAACTTTCTCTAAATGTTTGATAGATTTCACATGTGAAGCCATCTGGTCCTGGACTTTTGTTTGTTGGAAGATTTTTAATCATAGTTTCAATTTCATTACTTGTGATTGGTCTGTTAATATTTTCTATTTCTTCCTGGTTCAGTGTCAGAACGTTGTGCTTTCTAAGAATTTGTCCATTTCTTCCAGGTTGTCCATTTTATTGGCATAGAGTTGCTTGTAGTAATCTCTCATGATCCTTTGTATTTCTGTAGTGTCAGTTGTTACTTCTCCTTTTTCATTTCAAATTCTGTTGATTTGCGTCTTCTCCCTTTTTTCTTTATGAGTCTGACTAATGGTTTATGAATTTTGTTTATCTTCTCAAAGAGCCAGCTTTCAGTTGTTTTTGATCTTTGGTATTGTTTCCTTCATTTCTTTTTCATTTATTTCTGATCTTATGTTTATGATTTCTTTCCTTCTGCACACTTTGGGGTTTTTTGTCATTCTTTCTCTAATTGCTTTAGGTGTAAGTTTAGGTTGTTTAGTTGAGATGTTTCTTGTTTCTTGAGGTAGGATATTATTGCTATGTACTTCCCTCTTAGAACTGCTTTTGCTGCCTCCCATAGGTTTTGGGTCATAATGTTTCCATTGTCATTTGTGTCTAGGTATGTTTTGATTTCCTCTTTGATTTATTCAGTGATCTCTTCGTTATTTAGTAGTGTATTGTTTAGCCTCCATGTGTTTGTATTTTTTACAGATTTTTTTCTTGTAAGTGATATCTAGTCTCATAGCGTTGTGGTTGGAAAAGATACTTTAAACTATTTCAATTTTGTCATATTTACCAAGGCTTAATTTGTGACCCAAGATATGATCTCTCCTGGAGAATGTTCCATGAACCCTTGAGAATAAAGTGTGTTCTGTTGTTTTTGGCTAGAATGTCCTATAAATATCAAATAAGTCCCATATTCTCTAATGTATCATTTAAAGCTTGTGTTTCCTTTTTATTTTCATTTTGGATGATCTGTCCATTGGTGAAAGTGGGGTGTTAAAGTCCCCCACTGTGATTGTGTTACTGTCAATTTCCCCTTTTATGGCTGCTAGCATTAACCTTATGTATTGAGGTGCTCCTATGTTGGGTGCATTAATATTTACAATTGTTATATCTTCTTCTTGGATTGATCCCTTGATCATTATGTAGTGTCCTTCTTTGTCTCTTGTAGTAGTCTTTATTTTACAGTCTACTTTGTCTGATATAAGAATTGCTACTTCAGCTTTCTTTCGATTTCCATTTGTATGGAATATCTTTTTCTTTCCCCTCACTTCCAGTCTGTATGTGACCCTATGTCTGAAGAGGATCTCTTGTAGACAGCATTTATACAGGTCTTGTTTTTGTATCCATTCAGCCAGTCTATGTCTTTTGGTTGGAGCATTTAATCCATTTACATTTAAGGTAATTATAGATATGTATGTTCCTATTCCCATTTTCTTAATTGTTTTGGGTTTGTTATTGTAGGTGTTTTCCTTCTTTTGTGTTTCCTGCCTAGAGAAGTTCCTTTAGCATTTGTTGTAACGCTGGTTTGGTGGTGCTGATTTCTCCTAGCTTTTCTGTGTCTGTAAAACTTTTAATTTCTTTGTCAAATCTGAATGAGATCCTTGCTGGGTAGAGTAATCTTGTTTATATGTTTTTTCCTTTCATCACTTTAAATATGTCCTGCCACTCCTTTCTGGCTTGCAGAGTTTCTGCTGAAAGATCAGCTGTTAACCTTATGGGGATTCCCTTGTATGTTATTTGTCATTTTTCCCTTGCTGCTTTTAATATGTTTTCTTTGTATTTAATTTTTGACAGTTTGATTAATATGTGTCTTGGTGTATTTCTCCTTGGATTTGTCCTGTATGGGACTCTCTGCACTTTCTGGACTTGATTGACTATTTCCTTTCCCATATTAGGGAAGTGTTCAACTATAATCTCTTCAAATTTTTCTCAGTCCCTTTCTTTTTCTTTTCTTCTTCTGAGACCCCTATGATTTTAATGTTGGTGTATTTAATGTTGTCCCACAAGTCTCTGAGAGTGTCCTCAATTCTTTTCATTTTTTTTCTTTATTCTGCTCAGTGGTAGTTATTTCCACTATTTTATTTTCCAGCTCACTTATCTGTTCTTATTGCTCAGTTATTCTGCTATTGATTCCTCCTAGAGAATTTTTAGTTTTATTTATTGTGTTGTTCATGATTGTTTGTTTGCTGTTTAATTCTTCTAGGTCCTTGTTAAATGTTTCTTGTTTTTTCTCCATTCTATTTCCAAGATTTCTGATCATCTTTACTATCATTACTCTGAATTATTTTTCAGGTAGACTGCCTATTTCCTCTTCATTTGTTTGGTGTTGTGGGTTTTAACCTTGCCCCTTCATCTGCTATGTGTTTCTCTGTCTTCTCATTTTGCTTAACGTATTGTGTTTGGGATCTCCTTTTCACAGTCTGCAGGTTTGTAGTTCCCATTATTTTTGGTTTCTGCCCCCAGTGGGTAAGGTTGGTTCAGTGGGTTGTGTAGGCTTCCTGGTGGAGGGGACAGGTGCCTGTGTTTTGGTGGATGAGGCTGGATCTTTTTTTTCTCATTGGCAAGACTGTGTCTGGTGGTGTGTTTTGGGGTGTCTGTGACCTTCTTATGCTTTTAAGCAGCCTCTTTGCTACTGACTGGGGTTGTGTTCCTGTCTTGCCAGTTTTATGGCATAGGTTGTCCAGCATTGTAGCTTGCTCGTCGTTGAGTGGAGCTGGGTCTTAGAGTTGAGATGGAAATCTCATAGGAGAGCTTTCACTGTTTGATATTACATGGAGCTGGGAGGTCTCTTGTGGATGTCCTGAACTTGGCTGTCCTACCTCAGAGGCACAGGCTGTACACCTGGCCAGAGCACCAAGACCTTGTCAGCAACATGGCTCAGAATAAAAGGGAGAAAAAAAGAAAGAAAAAAAGCGTATTAAAATAAAAAAATGAAAAAATACTAAAAATAGAAAACAATTTTAAGAAAAAAAGAGATAGAAAGAAAGAGAGAGCAGCCAAACCAAAAAACAAATCTACCAATGATAATCAGAGCTAAAATCTATACTCAAAAAAACAACAACAGCAACAAAAAAACTGGATAGGCTGAACCCTAGGACAAATGGTAAAAGGAAAGCTATACAGACAAAATCACAGAAAGAAACGTACACATACACACTCACAAAAAGAGAAAAAAGAAAAGAAAAAATATATATCTATATATATTTTTAAAAAAGCAAGAGAGCAACCAAATTAATAAATATACCAATGATAGTAAAGTATAAATACTAAACTAAGATAAACATAAAACCAAAACCAAATTAGATGCAGAAAGCAAACCCTAGGTGTACAGTTGTTCCCAAAGTCCACCGCCTCAATTTTGGGATGATTCATTGTGTATTTAAGTATTCCACAGATGCAGATACATCAAGTTGACTGTGGAGATTTAATCCGCTGCTCCTGAGGCTGCTGGGAGCAATTTCCATTTTTTTTCTTTGTTCGCACACTTCCTGGAATTCAGCTTTGGATTTGGCCCTGCCTCTGTTTGTAGGTCGCCTGAGGGCGTCTGTTCCCACCCAGACAGGATGGGGTTAAAGGTACAGCTGAGTAGGGGTCTCTGTCTTACTCAGGCCGGGCCGGGGTGGCGGGGGAGGGAGGGGTATGGAATGCATGGTAAGCCTGCTCTGTGGCAGAGGCTGGCGTGACGTTGCAACAGCCTGAGGGCTGCTGTGTATTCTCCTGGGGAAGTTGTCCCTGGATCACGGGACCCTGGCTGTGGCGGGCTGCACAGGCTCCCAGGAGGGCAGGTGTGGATAGTGACCTGTGCTTGAACACAGGCTTCTTGGTGGCTGCAGCAGCAGCCTTAGCAAGTCTCATGCTCGTCTCTGGTGTCCGTGCCGATAGCCGCAGCTTGCGCCCGTCTCTGGAGCCCGTTTAGGCGGTGCTCTGAATCCCCTCTCCTCGCACACCCGGAAACAATGGTCTCTTGCCTCTTAGGCAGGTCCCGAATTTTACCCAGACTCCTTCCCGGCTAGCTGTGGCACACTAACCCCTTCAGGCTGTGTTCATGCCGCCAACCCCAGTCCTCTCCCTGTGCTCTGATTGAAGCCCGAGCCTCAGCTCCCAGCCCCCGCCCGCTCCGGCGGGTGAGCAGACAAGCCTCTTGGGCTGGTGAGTGCTGGTGCGGGAATCTCTCCGCTTTGCCCTCCGCACCCCTGTTGCTGCGCTCTCCTCGGAGGCTCCCAAGCTTCCCCCTCCGCCACCCGCAGTCTCCGCCCGCCAAGGGGCTTCCTAGGGTGTGGAAACCTTTCCTCCTTCACAGCTCCCTCCCACTGGTGCAGGTCTCGTTCCTATTCTTTTGTCTCTGTTTTTTCTTTTTTCTTTTCCCTACCCGGGTACATGGGGAGTTTCTTGCCTTTTGGGAAGTCTGAGGTCTTCTGCCAGCGTTCAGGAGATGTTCTGTAGGAGTTGTTCCACATGTAGATGTATTTCTGATGTATTTGTGGGGAGGAAGGTGATCTCCATGTCTTACTCCTCTGCTGTCTTGAAGGTCTCCCCAGGAAACAATTTTCCATGTAGAGTTTGTGAGTCTGTTAGTCGCACTTATGAGTTAAACAGTTTCTTTTTATAGTCATCGTATACGACAATATATGGTATTTGGTTTTTAAAGATTTCTCTATTGCATTCATTCAACAAGTCATTTTAAGAACTTTTTTTGTTGTTCAAAATGTATTTGTGAGTAAAGCATAAATAAGCCATGTATGCTCATACAACAGTAAGAAAGATAAGACTTCTTTAAGAGTAATTATATTTATATAGATATTCAAGAGTAAGATACAGTCATTGATAAAAAACTGAGTTTGGTGCAGAATGCTATTTGCATTTAGAAAAAGAAGAAAGGTATGTGTATGGAAATTTTAATGGAAGATGTGCTATTAAGCTGAGAGATGTGAAGTAGGACCCCTAGGAGAAAAGAATGACATAAATAAAAATGGAATAGACTTATATATACAACCAAACGTACAATAGATAGCTAGTGAGAAGTAGCCGCATAGCACAGGGAGACCAGCTAGGTGCTTTGTGACCACCTAGAGGGGTGGGATAGGGAGGGTGGGAGGGAGACGCAAGAGGGAGGATATATGGAGACATATGTATATGTATAGCTTATTCACTATGTTATAAAGGAGAAACTAACGCACCATTGTAAAGCAATTATACTCTAATAAAGATGTTAAAAAGATGGAATAGTGATAAAAAGAAAGATCTGCTTGGTGAAACATGGTTTCAAATTTGGGTAGGCTTAGGGAAATCCTGAGGGATAACTCAGAGGGCACTGAAATAAAGACAAGGAACCTTTACCTTTTAATAGCCAAAGGGAGCTCTTACTGCCTGTTCTCAGTCAGCAAGTGATAAATCCCAGTAGCAATGTGAAAGATAGGACATGAAGAAAATTCAGGCAGAAGGAGCCACTGACAGCCAATTTTAGTAGTCCAGGCATAAGGTGGTAATGCATTAAATTAACTGGGGTGAAGTGAAGTAATCAGTGATTTGGTGTTTGATTGAATAGATAGAGGAGGAAATGATGTGGTTCAAGAAGGGTAGAATCAAGCTTCTACAACAAGGAAAATTGTTCTACAATTACTAGTAATAAGGAAATCAAGGCCTGAGTTTGGACTGAGAGTGTATATGATAAGATGAACCAAGGTGTTAGCCAAATAACCTTCAGCATAAGTACTGACTAAAGGTTTCTTTCTTTCCTTTTTTTTTTGGTGAGTGCTGTGGACAGTGGTGAAACTGTTATTTGGAACTTAGTCTTTGTGCTGAGACCCAGCTCGTCTGGAACTTTGTCTCAGAACCAGTCACTTCTTGCCTTAGAGCTTTTTTCTTAGTAGACTCAGAGTTGCATATTTTCCTAGACATTTAACCTAGGTTAAATGGTATTGGTTTATCTGTTTATTACAGAAAATTCCAGGTTTTTATTGGCCAAGTTTTATCTTTATTTCTGTCTATAACTCAAGTGTCTATTTCATTAATATGGTTATCTTTCACTTAGTATAATTATTGGTGATATAAGGTCTATGCATGAATGTATCTAGTATTTTGAATCATTTGATCAGTGTTTGTGAACATAGAATTGGCATTTATGAATTCACATGGATCTCCTAGAATTACCTTTTAGGGAAGGAAATTTCCATTCTTCTTCTTAACTCACATAGGATTTTTTTTGTTTGTTTGTTTTTGCGGTACATGGGCCTCTCACTGTTGTGGCCTCTCCCGTTGTGGAGCACAGGCTCAGCAGCCATGGCTCATGGGCCCAGCCGCTCCGTGGCAAGTGGGATCTTCCTGGACCAGGGCACGAACCCGTGTCCCTTGCATCAGCAGGCGGGCTCTCAACCACTGTGCCACCAGGGAAGCCCTCAAATAGGAATTTTTAAAGTTAGATTTCTTGATCTGAAGCAATGTAATCCTTTTGGCTTATTGAGAATTAAGAAATGGGAGCAACTTAAAAACTGTAACTTTCCATGAGGTTTGTGCTCACTGAGAAAGAATCTCTTGGCTAATTTGGGAGAAAAGAATGTTTAAATAAGGAAGTTAGAAGTGAATCAAAGATAGCATTTGAATATGAGAAGCCAGAAATGCCCACTTTCTTTAGTTATGAAACTAATTCTGTTGACTATAAAGAATTGTAAGCATGAATTATCATCATCAGTTGCATTGTATAGTCTATGCTAATAGTTTGTCAGTCTCCATATTTGGACCTGTTTTCTGCAGCAGTGGTAAATGCAGGAGAAATAGAAATCATTTCCCTTTCTCCTTCTATTCCTTTCCCTTCCTTCTTCTGTATCTAAGTGGAATGGTGAATAGTATTAACATCACTTATTGAGTTATTTAAATCAGATTAGATAGGGCTGGAATGAATACAATGATTATTTCTTCTTTTAGTTGGTACTGAGTTTTGTATAGGGCTTTTATTTAAGGGAGCAGGGTTTATTCTTGATTGAAATACTGGAAGCATATCACATCTTACATAAAGTCTTGATAAGGATTGAATTCTAGTGAGTCACAGCATTTTACTGCAAATCTCCAATTATATTGCTGTAGTAACATTATCATGAATGGTGTCATTTCCTAAGGAATTTTGCTTTAGTCTACATAGTGTTCAAAGACAAGCTGAGACCTTTCTTTCTCCATGAGGCCTTACTTAATAATTCCCGTCCATTCTATATTCTCTATTCTTTAGGTGCTTTGAAAACCAGTGGTCTATATCATACCACTTTTGATCATATATTTTATTTTATTCCTCTTTGAGCCCATGGCAGATTATCTCTAGAGGGACCCCCCGTGATATGGGCCTCCTGATGTTCATGTCCTTGTATAATTTCCTCCTTTTGAGGGCAGGTAGAAACTGTGTCTTGCTAGTAACCAGTACAATATGACACAGGTGATCGGATGTTACTCCCTTGATTATGTTATACCACATCAAGCTCCGTCTGGCTTGCAGACTCCCTCTAGAGACTCTCTCTCTTTTTTTTTTTTTGCGATACGTGGGCCTCTCACTGTTGTGGCCTCTCCTGTTGCGGAGCACAGGCTCTGGACGCACAGGCTCAGCGGCCATGGCTCACGGGCCCAGCCGCTCCGTGGCATGTGGGATCTTCCTGGACCTGTTTATGCTGGACCGGTTTATGACCCCATGTCCCCTGCATCGGCAGGCGGACTCTCAACCACTGCGCCACCAGGGAAGCCCGAGACTCTCTCTTTTTAGCTGGCATTGAGCAAGTAAGTGGTCATGCCGGGAGGCACAGAGCTACAGTACCCTTTAAGAGCTGAGAGAGACCTCCAGATGCTAGGCAAGAAGCTAGTACCCTTACTCCTAGAACCACCAAAAAAAATAAATACATTCTGCTAACAGCCTGAGTGAGCCTGGGAAGAGATTCTTTCCCAGTCGAGCTTCTAGATGAGAAGACAGTTAATTAACACCTTTGCAGTTGTGTGACCCTAGGCCAGAGGACCCAGTTAAACCATGAATGAACTCCTGACCCACAGAAACTGTGAGATAATAAATGTGTTTTTCTAAGTTGCTTAGTTTGTGGTAACTTGTTACACAGCAGTAGGTAACTGGATATGGGCATGACTTGTCTCCCAAACAAGGCTGAGAAAGATTTAAGGAATAAAGCTATTGGTATCTCATGCAATATCATGCCAAGTATCTAGTAGAGGACAGGCAAATACTTGTTAAATTTTTATTACAGAAAACTATTGAATGTATATAGACCTTTTGAGGACAGATACCCTATAATATTCATCTTTGTGTCTTCTTTGCCTGGCAGGGATCTGAAACATAGTTGGCACTGAAAATATATTGTGTTATAGTTCAGTCAGTGAGACATAACCACTATGAGTTATTGAATAAATCAGCAAATTATGACCCCTATGGTTAAATATGACCCACTACCTATTTTTGTACAGATTTTAAGCTGAGTGTTTTTACATTTTTAAATGGTGGAAAAAATCAAAAGAATAGTATTTTATGGTATGGAAATGATATGAAACTCAAGTTTTAGTGTCTGTAAGTAAAGTGTTATTGGAATACAGCCACCTTCTTCATGAATGTGTCATCCATGAGTGTGTTCATGCTAAAAAGGCAGAGTTGTAGCTGCAAGAGAGACTGTCTGTGGTGCTTTTATCACTTCGCCCTGCTGCATAACACACTACAAATGGCAGTGATGCAGTTATAACCGCACTGTTTCAAGTGCCATGCATATTGCCAGACTGTGACATTTTACCTGTTTACTTATTTTTTATTACCAGTGCATACCTATTGTGTCAAAACAAGAAAGGTAGACTTTGAATGTTGCTCTTTCAAGGTACGGTGAAGTGTGAATTATTTTGTTGTTTCAGTAGATGGCCAAGCATTTTGTTTTCGTGAAATAACATGATAGCTGTGCTAAAAGAGCACAGTATATGTCAGCATTACCAGACTAAGTACTTATCACAATATTTCCAACTCCTAGTAATGCAAAGGAAAGAAAAATCAGATAATTTAAAATGGAATATCCATCACAGAAGAATTTGTTCACAAAAATAAAAAGTGAAAATGAGACTACAACCAAAGTAAGTTTCTGGGTTTCTCATTTGTTAGCAAAGCAAGGAAAGCGGTTTAAGAATAATGAGTTAATTAAACTGTGCTTGACTGTGGCAACCAAACAAATGCATTCAGAGAAAACAAACTCATTTAAGACTATTAACCATTTGGTGAGCACAGTTGTTTGAAGAGTCGACAATATGGGAAGTAACATCAACAGCCAATTAAAAAGCAAGGCAAATGAATAATTTTCCCTTGATGAATCAATAGATGTTACTGTTACTACTCAGTTGTTGTTTCTTTTGAGGCAATGACGAGTTTGAATTGACTGAAGAATTAGCCCCTATGAATAGTGTGTGTGGAACAACTACAAATGAGAATATTTTCAAAGAAGTTCAGAAAAAAATGAATTTAGTACAAGCTGAAGTGGAATCTGCTAAGATGTATTACTACTTACGGTGGTAAAATATGTGTGGAGCAGAAAAACAATTAGTTGGACAAATGGGCAAAACCTATGAAAATTAAAGTTGTTTAAAGTCTATGGCTATTTATTCTATTATTCACCAGAGGCACTTTTGAATTTATTATATGTCTTTGAACTGGTGTCATCAGTGGTAAACTTCATTAGCTCTTATAAACTTAACGATTATCAGTTCCATGAATTTTTGCCAGAAATGGAAGCTGAATATTCTAACTTTCTCTACCACAAAGCAATGTAATGGCTTAGCAGTGATAAAGTTTTACTCTGATTTTTCTGAGCTCATGGGAGAGAGTGAAATTTTTCTGAATTGTCCTCACCCAGTATTTTTTGCACACTGCATGGCTTTGAAAATTAGCCTTTGCTGAAGACTTGATAATGTTTCTTAATGAATTCAACCTAAAATTACAAAGGCAAAACAGCACTTATATGATAAACTTATACTTCGGGTAAGACATTTGAATGTCAACTAATATTTTTTTTCAATAATGAGTAATGTTAAACTACTTTATACACATAGGTGCTGTCAAAAGGCAAGAATTGAGATCTTCATTCTTACACAACTTTGTAGCAGATGTATTTTCTAAGCCCAAACTATAGTTCTAGCAGCTCTTAAATTTCTTTTCCTGTGGTAAAATATATATACATAAAATTTATCATTTTAACCACTTTAAGTGTCCAATTCAGTGGCGTTACATACATTCACAATGTTGTGCAACCATCATCACTGTCCATTTCTAGAATGTTTTTATCATCCCAAACAAACTGTTAAGAAAGGGCTCCCCATTTACTTCTCTCTCCAGCCCCTGACAACCTCTATTCTATTTTCTGCCTCTAAGAATTTGCCTATTCTAGGTACCTCATATATGTGGAATCATACAATATTTGTCCTTTTTTATCTGGTTCCTTTCACTTAACATAATGTTGTCAAGATTCATCCATGTTAGCACATATTAGAATTTCATTTCTTTTAAAAAATAAATAATATCTCATTGTTTATATATATACCACATTTTGTTTATCCATCCACCTATAGACGTTTGGGCTGTTTCTACCTTTTGGTTATTGTGAAAAATGCTATTATGAACATTGGTGTACAAGTATCTGTTTGAGTCCCTACTTTCGCTTCCTTTGGATATACCAAAAGTGAAAATGCTGGAGCATATGGTAATTCTATGCTTAAGTTTTTGAGGAACTGCTGAACTGTTTTCTACAGCAGCTACATCATTTTATATTCCCACCAGCAGTAATAAACAAGGGATCCTATTTCGCCATATCCTTGCCAGTATTTTGTGTGTGTGTGTGTGTGTGTGTGTGTGTGTGTGTGTGGGTTTGTGTGTATATGGGTGTGAAGTAGTATCATATTGTGGTTTTGATTTGAATTTCCCTAATGGTTAGTGATGCTGAACATCTTTTCATGTACTTTTTATCCATTTGCATATCTTCTTGGGAGAAATATCAAGTCCTTTGCTCATTTTTGAATTTGGATTGCATTTTTCTGTTGTTGATTTGTAGTTCTTTATATTAAATATTCCTTTCTCAGATATATGCCTTGCAAATATTTCCTCCCATTCCTTGCAAGCACATTTAGACCTTAATGCAAATGTAAAGGAAATTTCCATATTTCAAAATCCATTTAACCCAGCAAACCCAGGGGCTTCCATCTGTTCTTCAGCTGGAAGTAATTAATCTGCAATTTAATGGCATGCTAAAGGGAAAATATCAAGAATAGACTTCTAGTAGACTCCTATAAATGCCTTATAAGTGTTGTAAGTGTTGGATATGCTCAAGTAATATTGTGTGCTCAGGGGGTAAAGAACAGTAACTTTGAATCCCAATTAAAAATAATGTTATCCCCCACCAAAAAAAAGAAATTTCATTCTTCTAATTAGTAGATAGGTATTATAAAAATTGTACTCAATTATGATTATTTTACTTTGTTATCAATAAAAATTGTGGAAATTTGTTTCTCTCGTTGTATGAGTACCTACACAATATCCTTGATTTCATCTTTTGGCTTGCAAAGCCTAAAATATATGCTCTATGGCCCTTTACAGAAAAAATTTGCTAACGCCTGTCATAATAGATTTATTATAGGTATTAGGCCTTATATGATTGTTGGAAGAATTGGGAAAGTTAAGGTCTATGAGAGATATTGGATGATCGGAGAAGAAAGCATCAGTTCATCTGAGAAATTAAACATGTTCAGATATTGAAATCATATTGCAAGGGAAGTCAAAACTATGTGGGGAGGAGGGAATGGTGCTTCTATGTAGATACCACTTCTGTGGTCCTACAGCAAGTATCTCATGTTGTATCTGAGCTATAGTGTCAGTTGGGAGTGTAGCTGGGAGAGAAGCTGGATATGGGATGGAAAAGAGCAAAGACAATTTAGAAGCCATGGGTACCTCTGAGTCCATCACTACATCTAACCACAATGACCTTCAGAAAGTAAGGCTGCTGCCTCACTTCTGCCTTCTAAGTCTCATGTAGATTCCTTTGTTAGCCAATTCTAACTCAGGACCATATAGTTAAAAGGATTCTGGGACAAAAATTCCAGCTTAATCAAATTGACATTTATAAACCACAATACTGAATGAATAAACAGACGGAGAATGATCTAAGTTTTCAGTTAGACTGTTTGGGCTATTTGAGTTAATATTCAGATCTCTTTATGATTCAGACATTTTATTTTATTATTTATGTATAGAATAAATATTTTCCTTTAAAAATCAACCTTACTGAGATATATACAATAAATGAACTAATTTTACATGTATGTTTAGATGAGTTTGACCATATCTGTGTAACCACAACTCCACTCAAAATTTATAATGTTTCCATTAGTGCCAAAATTTTTTCTCATTCCCTTTGTAGTCGATTACTACTCCAGTAGATCTAGACAACGACTGATGTATTTTATAGAACTACAGATTAGATTTTCTTCTTTTACAGTTTCATTCAAGTAGAATCATAGAGTATGTACACTTTTGTCTCTTTTCTTTTGCTAAGCATTTTGTTTTGGAAATATTACATCCATGTTACATGTATTTGTAGTTTGTTTCCCTTATGACTGAATAATAGTCCATTGTTTGAATAGACCACATTTTATCTAACCATTCACATGTTGTTGGACATTTGGATTGCTTCCAGTTTTGGACTATGAATATATGTTCAAGTCTTTTAGTAGACGTATGCTTTAATTTCTCTTGCTAAATATCGGGAGTGGAGTGTTTCATTCATATGGTTAATTTTTACTCTATAATCAACTACCAAAATGTTCTCCAAAGTGAATATGCCATTCTACATTTTATCATCAGTGTATGAGAGTTTCAGGTGCTCTATTTTCTTGGCACCACTTGTTGCTATCACTTAAAAATTTTTTTAACCTTCTAATGAGTGTGTAATGTTAGCTCATTGTGATTTTAATGTACAACTTTCTGATGACCAATGATGATGAGGCATCTTTTCACATGGTTGTTGGCCATTTATATATTTTTTATAATGAAGAGTTTGTTCAAGTCTTTTGCCAAATGAAAATAAATTAGGCTGTCTATTTAACATTGAGTTATAAGAGTTCTTTTTTTTTCCAGATACATATTCTTTGTCAGAAACACTGGAAGTATTTATTCCCAGTTTGTGGCCTGCCTTTTCATTTTCTTAACGGCATATTTTGAAGAGTACTAGCTTTTTATTTGATAAAGCCCAGACTTTTGCTTTTTTTCCCCTATGGTTCATAGTGTGTGTGTGTGTGTGTGTGTGTGTGTGTGCGCGCGCGCATGTGCGCATGCATGTGCGTGCGCTTTTCATTTTGTTTAAGAAATCTTTGATTACCTTAATATTTAAGAATATTTTCCCTTTTGGATTATTTTAGAAGTGTTATGATGTTTGAACTTTTATGCTTAGGTCAATGGTCCGTTTTTTTAAACCTAATTTTTATGTATGGTATGAAGTAATGGTCAAGATTCTTTTTTTTTTTTTTTAATATGGCTATTCTATTGCTTTGGCATCAATTGTTGAAGAGAATACCTTCCCCCATTGAATTATTTTTGTATTTTTTTGAAAATCCATTAGTCACATATCTGTAGATCTATTTCTGAACTCTTTATTTAATGATCTATATGCCTATATTTATGCCAATATTGAATTTCTCTGATTGCTGTAGCGTGATAGTAACTCTTGAAATCAGGTAATGTAAACCCTTCATCTTGGTTCTTTTTCAAAAATGCTTTGGTTTTTTAATTTCTTCTTTGCTTTCTTCAGTGATCCCTTGGTTATTTAGTAGCACATGTTTAGCCTCCATGTATTTGTGTTTTTAAAATTTAAAAAAAATTTTTACTTTTAATTTAATTAATTAATTTATTTAACATCTTTATTGGAATATAATTGCTTTACAATGTTGTGTTAGTTTCTGCTATATAACGAAGTGAATCAGCTATACGTATACATATATCCTCATAAGCCCTCCCTCTTGCGTCTCCCTACCACCCTCCCTATCCCACCCCTCTAGGTGGTCACATAGCACACAGCTGACCTCCCTGTGCTATGTGGCTGCTTCCCACTAGCTATCTATTTTACATTTGGTAGGGTATATATGTCAGTGTCACTCTCTCATTTCATCCCAGCTTACCCTTCTCCCTCCCCATGTCCTCAAGTCCATTCTCTTTGTCTGCATCTTTATTCCTGTCCTGCCCCTAGGTTCTTCAGAATCTTTTTTTTTTTTTTTTTAAGATTCCATATATATGTGTCAGCATACGGTATATGTTTTTTTCTTTCTGACTTAAACTTCACTCTGTATGACAGACTCTAGGTCCATCTACCTCACTACAAATAACTCAATTTCGTTTCTTTTTATGGCTAATATTCCATTGTATATATTTGCCACATCTTTTTTAACCATTCATCTGTCGATGGCCACTTAGGTTGCTTCCATGTCCTGGCTATTGTAAATAGAGCTGCAATGAACATTGTGGTACATGACTCTTTTTGAATTGTGGTTTTCTCGGGCTATGTGACCAGTTGTGGGATTGCTGGGTCGTATGGTAGTACTATTTTTAGTTTTTCGAGGAACCTCCATACTGTTCTCTGTAGTGGCTGTATCAGTTTACATTCCCACCAACAGTGTAAGAGGGTTCCCTTTTCTCCACACCCTCTCCAGCATTTATTGTTGGTAGACTTTTGATGCTGGCCATTCTGACCGGTGTGAGGTGCTATCTCATTGTACTTTTTTTTTTTTAATTTTAAAATTGTTTTAATTAAATTTTTATTTTGTATTCAAGGGATAGATATAATTCATTTTTTATTGAATTATAAAAATTATACAATTGACATCTAACATTAGGTGTACAACATAACAATGATTTGATATCTGTATACAGTGGAAATGATCATTACAATAGGTCTAGTTAACATCTGTCACTATGAAATAGGCTGGGACCTGGGACCTGGGACCCTTTACTGCAGTGCTTGCACCTGGACAAACATCTCCTCATCTCTTCCAGCAACTGAATACAAAGAAACTATAAGGGACTAAAAATAACCACATGCATGAGCAGTTGGGGCAAGTTATAAACAAGATACAAAAAGGCCAAAACACAACTGCCACTTCTGAGGTTCCGGGAACAAAAGCAGGGTAGAGCCCAAGGACCCTGATCGGTAACAACTACACATAGTTCCAAAGAACTTCTTTTTCTTGTAATGAGAACTTTTAAGGTCTACTCTCTTAGCAAATTTCAAATAATCAATACCATATTATTAACTAGTTGCCATGCTGTACATTACATCCCGTGTCTTACTTATTTTAAAACTGGAAGTTTGTATCTTTTGACCACCTTCCTAGGCACCCATCTTCATGCTGTACTGTAATTATCTGTTACTTGTCTGAGTCCCTCACTAAATTGTAACTTTCTAGAAAACAGAGACTGCCTTGTTCATCTTCATATCTCCTAACACCTTGAACAGTGGCTGGCACATACTTGGTATTTAATATTTGTCTGTGGAAGGGAGAAGGCTTGGAAGGAAGAGCAGAACAGGGGAGACACACACACAGACAACCAAATGAGAGGAGCAGTTGTGTAATGCAAATGGCACTGGAGATCTGGGACCTAATTATGACTCTCCTGTGAGAATGAAAGTGGGCAGGACATCTGAACTTCCTGGGCCTCTGTATTATCATCTGGAAGACAAGGAATTTATAGCTTTAGGATTGTATGAGCTTTCAAGGAGGAAAATGCGTAGTTTAGGAGTTGGGAGTTTGGTTTTTTTAATGTTTCTATGCAAAAAATAGAGCTAAAACTGGAGCAAAGATTAGATTATGTCAAAGGATGGAAAGAGGGGAAAAAGGAAGGAAGGAAGCAAGGCAGGAGGGAGGGAAGGAAGGAAGGAAGGAAAGAAGGAGGAGAGGGAGGGGGGAAGGAGGGAGGGGAAAGAGAGGAAAGAGGGAGAGAGGTTCATTACACAGTATTACCCAAATTTTCCAGTTAATTGAAACCTGGTTAAAAAGAATGTATGGTGTGAGGTGATTTTTTCTTGAGGTCATTAACTCTAGCTTAATTTTGAATGTGTAAATGAAAAATAATATAACTAACTTTATAGAACACTAAGCATAACAAAGTAGAAAATTTGAGGACCCAGAGATTATATTCATGAGAATGCATAAGTAACTATACATCAAAGAAAGAATAAAGTCCATACTACATGGATTTCAAAATATTAACAGAAATGCAGTGGGGGGATTCTGAATTATTATTGTTTTTTCCTTTTTTTTCATCTTGATCTTTTGTTAGCACTTTTATGAATTCATCAGTTTTCCATTAGAGTTCTGAAAATGCTTATTCATTCAGTTCAGCAGTATAGTCAGTTACCAGAAACCTGTACTTGTCAGAGTCTTTTCCATGAATTCCTTGAAGATGAAACCCTTTTATAGGAACATTTTTGCAAAAGCATCAGAGTACACCCAGAACTCTCTGTAAATGACAAAAGACTTAAAAATGACCATGGTTAAAGATTTGATGAAAGTTCATAATAATGCAGTTGACAAGGAAATTTAGTTATTTCTGAGATACACATTTTAAAGTAGTAACTCGAATTATGACTTATAACATTATACCAGAACATATAAGATTTTTAGAAATTTCATGTAATGTCTGAAACATTTATATTAACATATTTCCATACAAATAACCCAAAGAAAGTTTGGTATTAGTTGTTTTGTTTGTTTGTTTGTTTTTTTATACTGCACATTCTTATTAGTCATCAATTTTTTACACGTCAGTGTATACATGTCAATCCCAATCGCCCAATACAGGACACCACCATCTCCACCCCACCGCGGTTTTCCCCCCTTGGTGTCCATATGTCTGTTGTCTACATCAGTGTCTCAATTTCTGCCCTGCACACCCGTTCATGTGTACCATTTTTCTAGGTTCCACATACATGCGTTAATATACGATATTTGTTTTTCTCTTTCTGACTTACTTCACTCTCTATGACAGTCTCTAGATCCATCCACGTCTCAACAAATGACTCAATTTCGTTCCTTTTTATGGCTGAGTAATATTGCATTGTATATATGTACCACATCTTCTTTATCCATTCATCTGTCGATGGGCATTTAGATTGCTTCCATGAGCTGGCTATTGTAAATGGTGCTGCAATGAACATTGGGGTGCATGTGCTTTTTGAATTATGGTTTTCTCTGGGTATATGCCCAGTAATGGGATTGCTGGATGATATGGTAATTCTATTTTCAGTTTTCTAAGGAACCACCATACTGTTCTCCATAGTGGCTGTATCAATTTACATTCCCACCAACAGTACAAGAGGGTTCCCTTTTCTCCACACCCTCTCCAGCATTTGTTGTTTGTAGATTTTCTAATGATGCCCATTCTAACTGGTGTGAGGTGATACCTCATTGTAGTTTTGATTTGCATTTCTCTAATAACTAGTGACATTGAACAGCTTTTCCTGTGCCTCTTGGCTATCTGTATGTCTTCTTTGGAGAAATGTCTATTTAGGTCTTTTGCCCATTGTTGGATTGGGTTGTTTGTTTCTTTAATATTGAGCTGCATGAGCTGTTTATATATTTTGGAGATAAATCCTTTGTCCGTTGATTTGTTTGCAAATATTTTCTCCCATTCTGAGGGTTGTCTTTTCGTCTTGTTTATGGTTTCCATTGCTGTGCAAAAGACTTTAAGTTTCATTAGGTCCCATTTGTTTATTTTTGTTTTTATTTCCATTACTCTAGGAGGTGGATCAAGAAAGTTCATGCTGTGATTTATTGTCAAAGAGTGTTCTTCCTTTGTTTTCCTCTAAGAGTTTTATAGTGTCCGGTCTTACATTTAGGTCTCTAATCCATTTTGAGTTTATTTTTGTGTATGGTGTTAGGGAGTGTTCTAATTTCATTCTTTTGCATGTAGCTGTCCAGTTTTCACAGCACCACCTATTGAAGAGACTGTCTTTTCTCCATTGTATATTTCTACCTCCTTTGTCATAGATTAGTTGACCATAAGTGCGTGGGTTTATCTCTGGGCTTTCTATTTTGTTCCATTGATCTATATTTCTGTTTTTGTGTCAGTACCATACTGTCTTGATTACTGTAGCTTTGTAGTATAGTCTGAAGTCAGGGAGTCTGATTCCTCCAGCTCCGTTTTTTTCCCTCAAGACTGTTTTGGCTATTCGGGGTCTTTGGTGTCTCCAAACAAATTTTAAGATTTTTTTGTTCTAGTTCCGTAAAAAATGCTATTGGTAATTTGATAGGGATTGCATTGAATCTGTAGATTGCTTTGGGTAGTATAGTCATTTTCACAATGTTGATTCTTCCAATCCAAGAACATGGTATATCTCTCCATCCAGTGTTATCATCTTTAATTTCTTTCATCAGTGTCTTATAGTTTTCTGCATACAGATCTTTTGTCTCCCTAGGTAGGTTTATTCCTAGGTATTTTATTCTTTTTGTTGCAATGGTAAATAGGAGTGTTTACATAATTTCTCTTTCAGATTTTTCATCATTAGTGTATAGGAATGCAAGAGATTTCTGTCCATTAATTTTGTATCGTGCAACTTTACCAAATTCATTGATTAGCTCTAGTACTTTTCTGGTGGCATTTTTAGGATTCTCTCTCTATGTATAGTATCATGTCATCAGCATACAGTGGCAGTTTTATGTCTTCTTTTCCAATTTGGATTCCTTTTATTTCTTTTTCTTCTCTGATTGCCATGGCTAAGACTTCCAAAACTCTGTTGAATAATAGTGGTGAGAGTGGACAACCTTGTCTTGTTCCTGATCTTAGAAGAAATGGTTTCAGTTTTTCACCATTGAGAATGATGTTTGCTGTGGGTTTGTCGTATATGGCCTTTATTATGTGTAGGTGGGTTCCCTCTATGCCCACTTTCTGGAGATTTTTTATCATCAATGGGTGTTGAATTTTGTCAAAAGCTTTTTCTGCATGTTTTGAGGTGATCATATGGTTTTTATTCTTCAATTTGTTAATCTGGTGTATCACATTGATTGATTAGCGTATATTGAAGAATCCTTGTATCACTGGGATAAATCCCACTTGATAGTGGTGTATGATCCTTATAATGTGCTGTTGGATTCTGTGTGCTAGCATTTTGTTGAGGATTTTTTCAACTATATTCATCAGTGATATTGGTCTGTAGTTTTCTGTTTTTTGCAATATCTTTATCCGGTTTTGGTATCAGGCTGATGGTGGCCTCATAGAATGAGTTTGGGAGTGTTCCTTCCTCTGCAATTTTTTGGAAGAGTTTAAGGATGGGTGTTAGCTCTTCTCTAAATGTTTGATAGAATTCATCTGTGAAGCCCTCTGGTCCTGGACTTTTGTTTTTGTTTTTTTTCTTGCGGTACGCAGGCCTCTCACTGTTGTGGCCTCTACCGTTGCAGAGCACAGGCTCCGGACGCGCATGCTCAGCGGCCATGGCTCACTGGGCCAGCTGCTCTGCGGCATGTGGGATCTTCCCAGACCGGGGCATGAACCTGTGTCCCCTGCATCGGCAGGCGGACTCTCAACCACTGCACCACCAGGGAAGCCCTCGACTTTTGTCTTTTGGAAGATTTTTCATCATACTTTCAATTTCATTACTTATGATTGGTCTGTTCATATTTTCTGTTTCTTCCTGGTTCAGTCTTGGAAGGTAATACCTTTCTAAGAATTTGTCCATTTCTTCCAGGTTGTCCATTTTATTGGCATAGAGTTGCTTGTAGTAGTCTCGTAGGATGCTTTGTATTTCTGTGGTGTCTGTTGTAACTTCTCCTTTTTCATTTCTAATTTTATTGATTTGAGTCCTCTCCCTCTTTTTCTTGATGAGTCTGTCTAATGGTTTATCAATTTTGCTTATCTTCTCAAAGAACCAGGTTTTAGTTTTCTTGATCTTTGCTATTGTTTTCTTTGTTTCTATTTCATTTATTTCTGCTCTGATCTTTATGATTTCTTTCCTTCTGCTAAATTTGGATTTTTTTGATTCTTTTCTCTAGTTCCTTTAGGTGTAAGGTTAGATTGTTCATTTGAGATTTTTCTTGTTTCTTGAGGTAGGCTTGTATAGCTATAAACTTCCCTCTTAGAACTGCTTTTGCTGCATCCCATAGGTTTAGGATCATTGTGTTTTCCTTGTAATTTGTCTGTAGGTATTTTTTGATTTCCTCTTTGATTTTTTCAGTGATCTCTTGGTTATCTATTAACATATTGTTTAGCCTCCATGTGTTTATGTTTTTTACGTTTTTTTCCCTGTAATTCATTTCTAATCTCATAGCGTTGTGGTCAGAAAAGATGCTTGATATGATTTCAGTTTTCTTAAATTTACCGAGGCTTGATTTGTGACCCAAGATGTGATCTATCCTGGAGAATGTTCCATGCGCACTTGAGAAGAAAGTGTAGTCTGCTGTTTTTGGATGGAATATCCTATAGATATAAGTTAAATCTGTCTGGTCTACTGTGTCATTTAAAGCTTGTGTTTTCTTATTTATTTTCATTTTTGATTATCTGTCCATTGGTGTAAGTGAGGTGTTAAAGTCCTGCACTGTTATTGTGTTACCGTCAATTTCCTCTTTTATAGGTGTTAGCAGTTGCCTTATGTATTGAGGTGCTCCTGTGTTGGCTACATATATATTTATAATTGTTATATCTTCTTTTTGGATTGATCCCTTGATCCTTATGTAGTGTCCTTCCTTGTCTTTTGTAACATTCTTTATTTTAAAGTCTATTTTATCTGATATGAGTATAGCTACTCTAGGTTTCTTTTGATTTCCATTTGAATGGAATATCTTTTAACATCCACTCACTTTCAGTCTGTACGTATCCCTAGGTCTGCAGTGCGTCTCTTGTAGACAGCATTTATATTGGTCTTGTTTTAGTATCCATCAGCGAGCCTGTGTCTTTTGGTTGGAGCATTTAATCCATTCACGTTTAGCATAATTATCCATATGTATGTTCCTATTACCATTTTCTTAATTGTTTTGGGTGTGTTTTTGTAGGTCCTTTTCTTCTCTTGTGTTTCCCACTTAGAGAAGTTCCTTTAGCATTTGTTGTAGAGCTGGGTTGGTGATGCTGAATCCTCTTAGCTATTGCTTGTCTGAAAAGCTCTTGATTTCTCCATCGAATCTGAATGAGATCCTTGCTGGATAGATTAATCTTGGTTGTAGGTTCTTCCCTTTCATCTCTTTAAGTATATCGTGCCACTCCCTTCTGGCTTGTAGAGTTTCTGCTGAGAAATCAGCTGTTAACCTTATGGGCTTCCCTCATATATTATTTTTCGCTTTACCCTTGCTGCTTTCAATAATTTTTTTTTGTCTTTAATTTTTGCCAATTTGATTACTATGTGTCTTGGAGTGTTTCTCCTTGGGTTTCTCCTGTATGGGACTCGCTGTGATTCCTGGACTTGGGTGGCTATTTCCTTTCCCATGTTAGGGAAGTTTTCAACTATAATCTCTTCAATTATTTTCTCTCCTCCTTTCTCTGTCTCTTCTCCTTCTGTGACCCCTATAATGTGAATGTTTTTGCACTTAATATTATCCCAGTGGTCTCTTAGGCTGTCTTCATTTCTTTTCATTCTTTTTTTCTTTATCTCTTCTGCAGCAGTGAATTCTACCATTCTGTCCTCCAGGTCACTTATCTGTTTTGCTGCCTCAGTTATTCTGCTATTGATTCCTTGTAGTGTAGTTTTCATTTCAGTTTTTGTATTGTTCTTCTCTGTTTGTTTGTTCTTTAATTTTACTAGGTCTTTTTTAAACATTTCTTGCATCTTCTCGAACTTTGCCTCCGTTCTTTTTCTCAGGTCCTGGATCATCTTCACTATCATTATTCTGAATTCTTTTTCTGGAAGGTTGCCTATCTCCACTTCATTTAGTTGTTTTTCTGGAGTTTTATCTTGTTCCTTCATCTGGTACATAGCCCTCTGCCTTTTCATCTTGTCTATCTTTCTGTGAATGTGGTTTTTGTTCTGCAGGCTGCAGGATTGTAGTTCTTCATGTTTCTGCTGTCTGCCCTCTGGTGTATGAGGCTATCTAAGAGACTTGATGGGCAGGATGGTGGGTAGAGCTGAGTGTTGCTCTGGTGGGCAGAGCTCAGTAAAACTTTAATCCCCTTGACTGTTGATGGGTGGGGCTGGGTTCCCTCCCTGTTGGTTGTTTGGTCTGGGGTAACGTACAATGGGGCCTACCTGGGCTCTTTGGTGGGGCTAATGGCAGACTCTGGGAGGGCTCACACCAAGGAGTACTTCCCAGAACTTCTGCTGCCAGTGTCCTTGTCCCCACGGTGAGCCACAGCCCCCACCCCCCACCCTGCCTCTGCAGGAGACTGTCCAACACTAGCAGGTAGGTCTGGTTCTGTCTCCCCTGGGGACACTGCTCCTTCCCCTGGGTCCTGATGTCCACACTACTTTGTGTGTGCCCTCCAAGAGTAGATTCTCTGTTTCCCCCAGTCCTGTCGAAGTTCTGCAATCAATTCCCACTAGGCTTCAATGTCTAATTCTCTAGGAATTCCTCGTCCTGTTGCCAGACCCCCAGGTTGGGATGACTGACGTGGGGCTCAGAAGCTTCACTCCAGTGCGTGGATTTCTGCGGTATAAGTGTTCTCCAGTCTGTGAGTCATCCACCCACTAGTTATGAGATTTGATTTTTCTGTGATTGCGCCCCTCCTACCATCTCATTGTGGGTTCTCCTTTGTCTTTGGATGTGGGGTATTATTTTTGGTGAGTTCCAGTGTCTTCCTGTCAATGATTATCCAGCAGCTAGTTGTGATTCTCGTGTTCTCGCAAGAGGGAGTGAGAGCACGTCCTTCTACTCCGCCATCTTGGTTCCTCTCTACCTCATTGTACTTTTGATTTGCATTTCTCTAATGATTACTGATGTTGAGCATTCTTTCATGTGTTTTTTGGCAATGTGTTGATCTTCTTCGGACAACTATCAATTTAGTTCTTCTGCCCATTTTTGGAATCTATTGTTTGCTTTTAAGATATTGAGCTGCATGAGCTACTTGTATATTTTGGAGATTAATCCTCTGTCAGTTGCTTCATTTACAAATATTTTCTCTCATTCTGAGGGTTGTCTTTTTGTCTTGTTTATGGTTTCCTTTGCTGTGCAAAAGTTTTGAAGTTTCATTAGGTCCCATTTTTTAATTTTTGTTTTTATTTCCATTTCTCTTGGAGGTGGGTCAAAAAGGATCTTGCTGTGATTTATGTCATAGAGTGTTCTGCTTATGTTTTCCTCTAGGATTTTTATAGTGTCTGGCCTTACATTTAGGTCTTTAATCCATTTTGAGTTTATTTTTGTGTATGGTGTTAGGGAGTGTTCTAATTTCATTCTTTTACATGTAGCTGTGCAGTTTTCCCAGCACCACTTATTGCAGAGACTGTCTTCTCCATTGTATATTTTTGCCTCCTTTATGAAAAATAAGGTGACCTTATGTGCGTGGGTTTATATCTGGGTGTTCTATCCTGTTCCATTGATTTATATTTCTGTTTTTGTGCCAGTACCATACTGTGTTGATTACTGTAGCTTTGTTGTATAGTCTGAAGTCCGGGAGCCTGATTCCTCCAGCTCCGTTTTTCTTTCTCAAGATTGCTTTGACTATTCGGGGTCTTTTGTGTTGCCATACAAACTGAAATTTTTTGTTGTAGTTCAGTGAAAAATGCCATTGGTAGTTTGATAGGGATTGCATTGAATCTTTAGATTGCTTTGGGTAGTATAGTCATTTTCACAATGTTGATTCTTCCAATCCAACACCACGGTATATCTCTCCGTCTGTTTGTATTATCTTTAATTTTTTTCATCAGTGTCTTATAGTTTTCGGCATACAGGTCTTTTGTCTCCTTAGATAGGTTTATTCCTAGGTATTTTGTTCTTTTTGTTGCAGTGGTAAATGGGAGTGTTTCCTTAATTTCTCTTTCAGATTTTTTTATTTGTGTTTTTTTTTTTTTTGGTATGGGGGTCTTTCACCGTTGTGGCCTCTCCCACTGTGGAGCACAGGCTCCGGATGCTCAGGCTCAGCAGCCATGGCTCACAGGTTCAGCCACTCCGTGGTATGTGGGATCCTCCCGGACCGGGGCACGAACTTGCGTCCCCTGCATCCGCAGGCGGACTTTCAACCACTGCACCACCAGGGAAGCCCTATTTGTGTTTTATACAGTTGTTTTTCCTGTAATTGATTTCCAATCTCATAGCATTGTGGTCAGAAAAGATGCTTGATATGATTTCAGTTTTCTTGGATTTGTGACCCAAGATGTGATCTGTCCTGGAGAATGTTCCATGTGCACTTGAGAAGAAAGTGTAATCTGCTGTTTTCAGATGGAATGTCCTATAAATATCAATTAAATCTATCTGGTCTATTGTTTCATTGAAAGCTTGTGTTTCGTTATTAATTTTCTGTCTTGAACATCTGTCCATTAATGTAAGTGAGGTGTTAAAGTGCCCCACTATTATTCTGTTACTCTCGATATTCTCTTTTATAGCCGTGAGCATTTGCCTTATGTGTTGAGGTGCTCCTATGTTGGGTACATATATATTTATAATCGATATATCTTTTTCTTAGATTGATCCCTTTATCATTATCTAGTGTCCTTTCTTGTCTCCTGTAGTATTCTTTGTTTTAAAGTGTATTTTATCTGATATGAGTATTGCTACTCCAGGTTTCTTTTGATTTCCATTTGCATAGAATATCTTTTTCCATCCCCTCACTTTCAGTTGTATGTGTCCCTGGGTCTGAAGTGGGTCTCTTGTAGACAGCATATATATGGGTCTTATTTTTGTATCTGTTCAGCCAGTCTTTGTCTTTTGGTTGGGTTATTTAATCCATTTACATTCAAGGTTATTATTGATATGTATGTTCCTATTACCATTTTCTTAATTGTTTTGGGTTTGTTTTGTGTGTCTTTTGTTCTCTTTTGTTTCCCCCCTAGAAAAGTTTCTTTGGCATTTGTTGTAAAGTTGGTTTGGTGGTGCTGAATTCTCTTAGCTCTTGATTGTCTGAAAAGCTTTTGATTTCTCCGTCACATCTGAATGAGATCCTTGCTCGGTCGAATAATCTTGGTTGTAGTTTTTTCCGTTTCATCACTTTAAGTATATTGCCACTCCCTCTGGCCTGCAGAGTTTCTGCTGAAAAATCAGCTGATAACCTTATGGGGATTCAAACAAATGACAACGAAAACGTGAAGACCCAAAACCTATGGAATGCAGCAAAAGCAGTTCTAAGAGGGATGTTTATAGCAATTCAATGTCACCTCAAGAAACAAGAAAAATCTCAAACAAACAATCTAACCCTACTCTTAAAGCAACTAGAGAAAGAAGAATAAAGAAAATCCAGGGCTTCCCTGGTGGCGCAGTGGTTGAGTGTCTGCCTGCTGATGCAGGGGACACGGGTTCGTGCCCCGGTCTGGGAGGATCCCACATGCCGCGGAGCAGCTGGGCCTGTGAGCCATGGCCGCTGAGCCTGCGCGTCCGGAGCCTGTGCTCTGCAACGGGAGAGGCCATAACAGTGAGAGGCCCGCATACCACAAAAAAAAATAAATAAATAAAAGAAAATCCGAAGTCAGTAGAAGGAAAGAAATCATCAAAATCAGAGCAGAATAAATGAAATAAAAAGGAAGAAAACAATAGCAAAGATTAATAAAACTAAAAGCTGGGGTCAATGAGAAGATAAACAAAATTGAAAAACCCTTAGCCAGACTCACCAAGAAAAAGAGGGAGAGGACTCAAATCAATAACATTAGAAATGAAAAAGGAGAAATCACACCTGACACTTCAGAAATGCAAAGGATTATAAGAGACTACTACAAACAACTGTATGCCATTAAAATGGGCAACCATGATGAAATGGGCAAATTCTTGGAAAGGTACAATATTCCAAGACTGAACCAGGAAGAAATAGAAATTATAAGCAGACCTATCACAAGTAATGAAATTGAAACCGTAATTAAAAATCTTCCAGCAAACCGAAGTCCAGGACCAGATGGCTTCACAGGCAAATTCTATCAAACATTTAGAGAAGAGCTAACACCCATCCTTCTCAAACTCTTCCAAAAAATTGCAGAGGGAGGGCTTCCCTGGTGGCGCAGTGGTTGGGAGTCTGCCTGCCGATGCAGGGGACGCGGGTTCGTGCCCTGGTCCGGGAGGATCCCACATGCCACAGAGCGGCTGGGCCTGTGAGCCATGGCCGCCGAGCCTGTGCGTCCGGAGCCTGTGCTCCGCAACGGGAGAGGCCACAACAGTGAGAGGCCCGCGTACCAAAAAAAAAAAAAAAAATTGCAGAGGGAGAAACACTTGCAAATTTATTCTACGAAGCCACCATCACCCTGATACCCAAACCAGAAAAAGATATCACAAAAGAAAAAAATCATACACCAATATCACTGATGAACATAGATGCAACAATCCTCAACAAAATACTAGCAAACGGAATCCAACAACACATCATAAGGATCATACATCATGATCAAGTGGGATTTATACCAGGGATGCAAGTATTCTTCAATATATGTAAATGAATCAATGTAATACACCACATTAACAAATTGAAGAATAAAAACCTTATGATCATATCAATAAATGCAGAAAAAGGTTTTCACAAAATTCAACACCCATTGATGATAAAAAATCTCCAGAAAGTGGGCATAGAGGGAACCTACCGCAACATAATAAAGGCCATATACGACAAACCCACAGCAAACATCATTCTCAGTGGAGAAAAACTGAGAGCATTTCCTCTAAGATCAGGAGCAAGACAAGGATGTCCACTCTCACCACTATTATTCAACATAGTTTTGGAAGTGCTAGCCATGGCAATCAGAGGAGAAAAAGAAAGAAAAGGAATACAAATTGGAAAAGATAAAGTGAAACTGTCACTGTTTGCAGATGACATGATACTATACATAGAGAATTCTAAAGATGCCACTAGAAAACTACTAGAACTAGTCAATGAATTCGGTAAAGTTGCAGGATACAAAATTAATGCACAGAAATCTCTGGCATTCCTATACAACAACAACTAAAAATCGGAAAGAGAAATTTAGGAAACACTCCCATTTACCATTGCAGCAAAAAGAATAAAATACCTAGGAATAAACCTCCCTATGGAGGCAAAAGACTTGTACTCAGAAAACTATAAAACACTGATGAAAGAAATCAAAGATGACATAAACAGATGGAGAAATATACCATGTTCTTGGCTTGGAAGAATCAGTACTGTGAAAATGACTATACTACCCAAAGCAATCTACAGATTCAGTGCAATCTGTATCAAACTACCAAGGGCATTCTTCACAGAATTAGAACCAAAAAATTTTACAATTCTTATATAAACACAAAAGACTGCAAATAGCCAAAACAATCTTGAGAAAGAAAAACATAGTTGGAGGAATCAGGTTCCCTTACTTCAAACTATACCAGAAAGCTGCAGTAATTAAGACAGTATGGTACTGGCACAAAAACAGAAATATAGATCAATGGTACAGGATAGAATGCCCAACGATAAAGCCATGCACATATGGTCACCTAATTTATGACAAAAGAGGCAAGAACATACAATGGAGAAAAGACAGTGTATTCAGTAAGTGGTGCTGGGAAAACTGGACAGCTACATGTAAAAGAATGAAATTAGAACACTCTCTAACACCATACAGAAAAATAAACTCAAATTGGATTAAAGACCTAAATGTAAGACCAGACTCTATGAAACTCTTAGAGGAAAACATAGGAAAAACTTTCCTTGACAAAAGCCATGGCATGATCCTTTTTGACCCAACTCCTTGAGAAATGGAAATAAAAACAAAAATAAACAAATGGGACCTAATGAAACTTCAAAGCTTTTGCACAGCAAAGGAAACCATAAACAAGACCAAAAGACAACTCTCAGAATGGGAGAAAATATTTGCAAATGAAACAACAGACAAAGGAATAGTCTCCATAATATGCAAACAGGTCATGCAGCTCAATATTGAAAAAACAATCCAATTAGAAAATGGGCAGAAGACCTAAATAGACATTGTACTAAGGAAGACATACAGATGGCCAATAGGCACATGAAAAGCTGCTCAACATCACGAATTATTAGAGAAATGCAAATCAAAACTACAATGAGTTATCACCTCACACGCATCAGAGTGGTCATTATCAAAAAATCTAGGAACAGTAAATGCTGGAAAGGGTGTGGTGAAAGGGAACCCTCCTGCACTGTTAGTGGGAATGTAAACTGATACAACCACTATGCAAAACAGTATGGAGCGTCCTTAAAAGACTAAAAATAAAACTACCATATGACCCAGCAAACCCACTAATGAGCATATACCCGGAGAAAACCATAATTCAAAAAGAGTCATGTACCACAGTGTTCATTGCAGTGCTATTTACAATAGCCAGGACATGGAAGCAACCTAAGTGTCCATCACCAGATGAATCGATAAAGAAGATGTGGCAGATATATACTATGGAATATTACTCAGCCTTAAAAGGAAACGAAATTGAGTTATTTGTAGTGAGGTGGATAGACCTAGAGTCAGTCATACAGAGTAAAGTAAGTCAGAAAGAGAAAAACAGGAGACGAAGGGAAGATGGCGGCAGAGTAAGACGCGGAGGTCACCTTACTCCCCACAGATACACCAGAAATACATCTACACGTGGAACAAGTCCTACAGAACAACTACTGAACACTGGAAGAAGACCTCAGAGCTCCCAAAAGGCAAGAAAGTCCCCACATACCTGGGTAGGGCAAAAGAAAAAAGAACAAACAGAAACAAAAGGATAGGGACGGGACCTGCACCAGTGGGAGGGAGCTGTGAAGGAGGAAAGGTTTCCACACACTTGGAAGCCTCTTTGCGGGCGGAGACTGTGGGTGGCGGAGGGGGGGAGCTTCGGAGCCGCGGAGGAGAGCGCAGCAACAGGGGTGCGGAGGGCAAAGCGGAGAGATTGCCGCACGGAGGATCGGTGCCGACCGGCACTCACCAGCCTGAGAGGCTTGTCTGCTCACCTGCTGGGGCGGGCGGGGCTGGGAGCTGAGGCTCGGGCTTTGGTCGGATCCCAGGGAGAGGACTGGGGTTGGCGGTGTGAACGCAGCCTGCAGGGGGTGAGTGCACCACGGCTAGCCGGGAGGGAGTCCCGGGAAAACTCTGTACCTGCCGAAGAGGCAAGAGACTTTTTCTTCCCTCTTTGTTTCCTGGTGCGCGAGGAGAGGGGATTAAGAGCGCTGCTTAAAGGAGCTCCAGAGATGGGCGTGAGCCGCGTCTAAAAGCGTGGACCCCAGAGACGGACATGAGACGCTAAGGCTGCTGCTGCCGCCACCAAGAAGCCTGTGTGCTCGCACAGTTCACTATCCACACCTCCCCTCCCGGGGAGCCTGTGCAGCCCGCCACTGCCAGGGTCCCGTGATCCAGGGACAACTTCCCTGGGAG